>NW_017805983.1:8724061-8736855 GCF_001891065.2 Hippocampus comes
ACTTCGTTTAATGAGATACACTTCATTTTCTCTTCCGCGGCCATTACCGCTCCTCTTTGTTTGGATGCCATGCTCTAATAAAGGATGTAAAAATGTTCGCAATTCCAGTAAAACTCACTGCAACAAAGAGTCGCTTGCATGTCGCCGTTTTGGATCCAATGACAGAAAATAGCGGTGGGGATACATCTATTTCGTCGTATCGAGCGCGACTTACTTGAGTTAGTGCTACTCCGGGCTTCCGTATCGTCTCCCCCTCCCCCCTTGTGCTCTGCGACTTCAAGTATTTGCGCCACCTGGCGTTTAAATGCCTGTATTACAAGTCCAAATGAAATGAATGCAATAATTTACATCGAACCTTAATTGTGTACTGTACCAACCTTCGGCGGGCCGGATTAAAAAGACCAACGGGCCGGATCCGGCCCGCGGGCCGTAGTTTGCCCATGTCTGGTAGGTTTAGGGGTTAAACGACGACAATTAAGACGATATCAGTCATATGGACTTTCCACACTCGTGCTGCGAGAGACACCCACCCACACACACACACACACACACACACACACACACACACACACACACACACACACACACACACACCTCTTGAAGGCTTTCATGTCAGAGTAATCCAGCTCATTTGTTCACATAGCAAATAATATATAAATATCTGTTAAGTGCTTAAAGTGCAACGTTACCTCATCACAAAGTAAGGTCACAGAGACTTGTACATTTTCTGATGGCGAGCAACAAGTACCAAACATGCAATAGATAAGAACTAAATTACTTAACAATCTTATCATTTCCGAATCATCAGAAGAAATGCGTGCCCCCTACGCCACTGAATAACCGTCTACTTTGCACCATTATATTCTCACCCGACTTGTTCTTTTACAACATTCACCTTGATACCTTGCTATACGAGCAAATTGCTGAAAAGTGCAATTTAGATGAGGTCTGCCCCAATCAGATCTCAGCGAAAAGGTGGTGGTAGTGGCACGGGCGACGATCCGACCCACACAGGGCTGCTTACTCTGCTACTTTGTTGGTCACACGACAAGCAACTGTCCAACGAAACATGTCGCAGCCAATTAAAAATAATCATAATAATAATCGGAATCTCTGGGCCATGTGCCTTGGAATGGACCAACCGAATTTTCCAATGGCCACCACACCTCTCGTTGTTGGAAGTTCACATTTTGTGATGTGCAAAAAGTACACTGGGTTGCGTATTTTTTTTTTCTGTATTCAAAATAACACTTGTTGCAATGCTTTTGGTGTGTGTATCTGCGAATTTATTTATGTTTTTTCGCAATACAGTATTGTTTAACCAAAAAATCATCTTGTCCATGCATTTAAATACTTTTTCGGCTCAGGTTTTTACAGAGAAAATAGCCTGAGAATGAATCCAATAAATAATACGCATAACTCGGTTTCAGTTGCATTCAGACATACCAATCAACAGAAAACAAGCTCATGCCCTAAAGAGGAGACAGGGAGCGAGAGAGAACCTCTAACAGTGCCTGCTTAAGTCATGCCCAATTGAAGCATGATGCCTAATTGAAGCATATTTTGCCATGCACATCGAGAGGTTTTGCGATCTCAAGAGGAGAATCTTGAGAAATGAAAGTGTGGGTACTCACTGAAACATTGCAATGTTCAACATCAGAAGCACTTGGGAAAGGTTGGCCAATATGAATGGGATGGGGATTCCAGAAAGCAGGTTATGTGAAAACTCAGAGTATGTTAATCTTGAGAGGAGGGAAAAGTTGAATTATGCAGTCTAGAGAGAGGGTAAGAGTTTTTTTTTCTTCATATAGACAAGTGATTTCAAACCACACCATAGTGAGAGTTATCAGCGGTGCCGTGGGAAATCCAGTCCATCCACTTTCATCTAATTTCTCCCAAAGTTATATTTTTGTTTATCTGCCCATGACATCATAAAAAATGAGGACAGAACAGTTACAGTAAATATTCTTTCATGGCAGAATAGACAATAAAAGTGTGGAGTCCCCTGTTACTACTCGCACAATAGAATAACTGATGGCTTCCTGCGAGTATATCAGCTTTGTGTTCATTTATAAACAGACTCAGATTTTGAATTTGGTCAGTATTTATTTAGAGATAAAATCATTATGGTTTTGGTGACATTTTTTTTTGGTGGTGTTCCATGAGATTTTATAAGATAGATGTCTTGGCTCAATAAAAGTTGGGAAACACTGACAGGCTGTTAAATTTTGGTCTACAAATCCATGATGTGTGTAAATAACAATGTCTTAAATTGAGATCTGTTGAATATTACATGAATGTTGATCAAATCAGTTGTTTCATGTTAATTTGTATCAATAAAAAGCAATGTGAGATCCAGTCATGACCGAGTAAAATATATATATATATATTTTTTGTCACTCTGCACTCGCTTTAATTCCAAGGGGAAATGATGTAACATGTTTCTCTCCGGTTGCGAAGGGGAATCTATCAGGACTCAACTGAAGATATCTTTTTGTTGTGGTAGTGTACGCGCTGAAGGTATATATGACCTTTAAGAGGTTCAACAGTACTCATTATAGTAACACAGTGACATTTTAATACAAGTCTGGCTGCGCCATGACAAAATGTCCCTTTGAATGAGTATATAACGCACATCTCCATCATCACTTTGTGATGACTGATTTACGACAGAGTAACTCTGTCGAGCCTAAATTCAAACTAATTCAGATCAGGTGCTTTTGAACCGAATACTGAGTTTTCAATTTCTGAGGGCGTCAATGACAGAGCTCAGGTTTAGACTGTTGAAACTCCTCTCTGGGAATACCATCGGGCCCAGAAGAGAAAGTCTCTGTTGTTTGTTTGAAGCTCTTCCCACCAAACACTTTGAACCTGTATTGCTAACGAAGCATCGAAAGGGCCTACAAAGGAGGAAGATCGGGAGCTTTGAAGGACCTAAACACGAATATACACAGAAATCAACAACAAAGTTTAAGCGAGATGAGATTGTTCCTTAACAAGGAGGAAACATATGGAGCTGCCGTGCGAGAGCTTGAAACTGTCCTTATTCTGGAACTGTTCTTTGACCTTGGGCCCTTTGGAAGGTTTTGTGGTTGTTACAGAGGCAACAGTAAAATGTTTCCTGACCACCACCAGCTCGTTGAGCACGTTCCCTGACTTCTGATCTTGCTGATCAGTGAATATGCTGCACCGGCGGAGGCACAGGACCAGTGAGGCACCATTCGAGTATTAGAAGGTCTAAGCAACCCTGAAAGGCCAAGTAGACCATCTGTGCAGCTTTGCCCATGAGATATTCTTTGCATTTTGTTTGAAATAATGAATTACTGGGACAGATTTTTCTTAGTTAATTTTGAATGAAGAAATATATTAAGACACTGTTGGTCAGGAACAGTTGTCTAGTTTTTTTAGTAAGCATCAAATATTGGGAAATCAGATGACAAACTAGGGCTCCATTGACTTGGACAAATATGTGGAACAAAGCTCCAATTTCTTTCTAACATCCCGCTATTATCCGTGCCAGTCTGATTCATTGTTTCTTCGAGAACGTCCTAAGTACACACTTAAGAGGGGGAATAATATGAAACCATGGAAACAAACTTGACAAAACTCCCCTGGATGAATCACTGCTGTAAAATAATTTTACAACCTCAACCTGTATTTTGCTTTTCTCTGCTGGATTCGTTGCTGTGCAGGAAAATAGCCGTGAGGTGCCCGTTTGTCACATTAAACGATAAAACATAGGAGGTGAGCCATCGTAAAGGATAGGTTCGAGAACATTCTGCCTTCTGGAATGCTTATGCACTGGTGTTCAGAAACGTAAGTACACTTGAATGTGTGCAAGCGCAAAAGGCAGGAGATAAAAATGCACACCCTGTTCCTGTATATTATCATTCAAAAACATACCACTACTCTGTG
This sequence comes from Hippocampus comes, assembly GCF_001891065.2. NCBI lineage: Eukaryota > Metazoa > Chordata > Actinopteri > Syngnathiformes > Syngnathidae > Hippocampus > Hippocampus comes. The sequence continues at coordinate 8,727,977 of NW_017805983.1, forward strand.
AAGCCCCCCCCCGGCCCCCCCAAAAGAAAAGAAAAACTTCAGACATTATTCCCATGAGTGTGTGAAGCCTTGCAATGTCTGGTTTTTCATTGGCAACAAAAATAAATAGCAACGGCATTTAAAAACAGTGGTACCCGATTACTCCGTTGAACAAACAGTAACAAAACTTCTGTGTCCATATTTATTTGAAACGTTGGAGCCTGGTGAATTGTCTGATTCAGTAAAATGTGTTGTTGTTTGTTTCCATCAAGCTGGAGAAGAAGGAGATGACGCCGCCCTTCAAACCTCAAATCTCGGATGACTACGGCCTTGAAAATTTTGACACACAATTTACGAATGAGCCCGTACAACTCACACCGGATGATGAGTAAGTAGCATTTCTTAAAATGTCATGACCACCATCGTTAACTCATGTTGGTTTTTTTTTTTTTTTTACTTAGTATATCAGAATAAGACTGAAAATGTAAAAGTGTGGCGAGGTGAGAGAGCGAGTGAGTGAGAAAGAGATGTCACATTCAACTAACTTTGGTTTTGTTTTCCCTCATCGGGTTTATGCTCAAAAACACCAATACGCATTGTTTTTGCCTCGATTACACGCGTGAACACAATTACAGGTCATCTTACATTAAAGAAACAAAACAACGGTCACTGAAATTGAATTTGGCACAAGTACCGTAGGAATACACACGAAATTTCAATGAACATTGAACTCATTCAAATCGGGCATGACTTGACCTGCGTCTCAGAGCGATTTTTAAAAATTTTTATTTATTTATTTATTTATTTTTGACAGGCGGCAGCACAATTCTTGTGCAGAATGCCTTGATAGTCTCCCGAGTTCCAAATTAAAACTCCGAGAAACATTGTGGCTTGTCAAAATGCATTTGGGAAATTTCCCGTCTGATTTGTTGAAGTGAAACACATGAAAACATTGTGGGGTTTTCTTTCTTTAATGGAATTCTTGTTCATGTGTGTCATGTGTATGTTGTTCAGAATTATTTTTCTGGTTTGTTTCGGATGGATGTTTGACATTTTAGTTTTGTTTCATAGCTGTTCTTTTTCCCTTAGCAAGTTGAGTGGACAATTCTTCAGGTGTTCTCAGGATTTGGATGTACTGCACTCTAGAAATAGCAATATATGTTTCACTTCCACCAGTTTTCCGTTTGTGTCCCATCATAGACGGGAATTTACCAGCAGTGAAAAAAAGGATGGCTGAACCATACAGAAGCTTATAACTCTTTGTTTCGTGAATGGTATAAAATTGAGCCCTAAAACTCTCATTCAAAATCGTACCATGGCAAACTAAGTAAAAAGCTGTTTAGCTAACATCTTCTAGAAAATTAGCATTTGCACAGGTAAATGAATAGCTTAACTTGCGTTGAACTGATGGATTTTGTCTGACTGATACTGAAGCGAGCACATCACACAAGGTCATGCAGCTCTGAGACGCCTCGGTAAAGCAATCGATCCTGCTGCGGCGTGAAGATTCTGGTTCTGGTGGTCCCGTTGTATACAACACCTCTCAAAGAGTGCCATGATTATGCCTGTACAACAATCGCCAGTGTTGCAAAATAGTGGCCGGATTAAATGTCAAGTGGCCTGCTCAAGTGCGATTGGCTGGCAACCAGTTCAGGGTGTCCCCCGCCTACTGCCCGAAGATAGCCACGAGAGGCTCCAGCATGCCACGCGACCCTTGTGAGGAGAAGCGGGTCAGAAAATAAAATAGATGGATGGATGGATGGCCTGCTCAGGAATTTTATTTCCTTCTATCCCGCTTCCGAACTTCACATTTACAGTAAGCTGCAAAGATCAGAGCGCATGTAGCCACTGGATCTGTTAGTGTGAACTGGAGCCTTATTAAATACCCATCATGCTTTGAACCCACGACAGATGTTTTTTGCTCTCTTACCTTTTGAACATGCACAGGCCGGCTGTCGGCGCGGCGCGGTCTTCAAACCAGCCTCGGGCTGGATGAGCCTTTCAGCTCATTAAGCGTTTGCGGCGAGGCTGTTCGGAAGGGCCTCCAAATTTGCGCGTGACAGAATTAGACGACAGTGTTCCATGGCGGACTTTCGGGGAGGAAAGGGTGGATGTTGAGGGGGTTCCACAGAAAGGGAGATGAACAGCAGGGGGGTGGAGAGCACTCTGCCGGTTCAAATAGTGGCGATATCAACCTTGCATCAAACACCAAGGCACATCAAAAGAAGGCGCTTGGCTCTTTGCTGCCTCTCGCACTTTATCTCCCCATCCCTGTGTCTTCTCTCTGTTACCAGGGAGAGAGGCTGATGTCGCCCACTCCCGCTATGAGAGGGTGATGCAAAAAGCTCACCAGTCTCCTCTCTCTCCCAATCCTGATGGGCTTGGCACAAGAAGAAAGAAAAGTGAAGCACTGTCAGGAGAGAGAAGGGTAAACTCTCCATGTTAGAGATTTACATTGCTACATTAAAAGCCCGGATTGCTGGGGGGCTCCTGCCAGGATGCTGTGGTGAGGGGGAAGGGGGCGGGGAGGCATTTAGACTTTCTATGCCAGCACCTCGTCTTTGAAAATGGAAGCCATAGTCACAGCCCAGAGAAGCATATTTCTTCTCCTGCCTTGGTGCTTGTAAAAGTCCCAACGGTGGGTGACCAAACAAGTCGACTGAGTCTGCTTCTCATCCAGGTTCATGTAGTAATGTGCATTATACTTTTTTTTTTCTTTTTTTAAGTTATGCCCGTTCTGAATCAGTTGGTCATTGGACTGTTAATGGAAATCTAATTGTGATTTCGATGTTGGCTTCTCACTATCTTGATGTAGGAACACATACAGACAGGTCATAGAACAATTTTAAAAGGCATACATTCTTCCTCATCAGTGAAAAAACAGCTTTTTTTAACAGAAGAGGCTAACATGCACACGGCAGGATCAGCCGGTCTTTATTTTCATTTATTACCTTTTGTTGCTATTATGTTATTATATTCTTATTTAACGTTGTTACTAATTAATGTTCACATTGCTCTTCCAAGTTATATTTAAGGTTGAGTTATTAAGGATGCGAGCAATTTTTGTCATACCGCCACACATTTACACATTTGGTACAAAATATGATACTCAGGTTAGCCCAGTAAGTCCGAAGACTGGTGAAAATAAAAATCGAACAACAAAGTGAGATCGGATAAAAATGATCAAGAGATCAGAAAGATGCTTATTCTTGGTTTGAATGAATGCAAAGTTGTGGCTGCAGCACCAATGGCAAACTTCACCACCATGAGTGAGCTTGATGACTCACTCATGTTGTTGTTCAATCTGGCAGCGCACTATTGGCTGTGTGACCACTAGGCGGCTCCGGATGAAACCTCAGCATGCGCGCCCTAAGAGGATGCTCGCTATTTGGCTCCCCGCTCGGACTTTCAGCTGCCTTTGTGTGAGGAAGTCCCGGATCCAATTACAGGTTCCATCACTGTGCTATGATGGTGTGAAGCCAAGGTCAATGCGGTGACGTTTGGCAAAGCGAGGCCAGTTTTTCCATGGGATCAGATGATTGTCTCGCCTGTGAACCAGTCGGGTACCAGGTGGAGAAGGACGTGGTCAGGTTTTAGAGGAACAGCCGACATCATTTTGGCCTTTTATTTAAATGACATTTAGGAGCTGGAAGCTGTCTCGGCACAGCTAACAAAGTCTATTTGAAAGACAATGCACGTACATACTGCCATCTTATTTGAAACGTTTCAAAAGCGCAAAGACAGAAAAACATGTGACCTGTTTGACTAACATTGGACTCACGCCCAGCTGAAAGCACCTTTGGATTTAACTTCAAAATCTTTTTCTGTCTTCTCAGTCTTGACTGGAGAGAGGCCCTTTGTGGAGATGAGCGTCTTGTATCGCCACTGACACAAAAAAAACACATGCGTACACACACATTGTAAGGTAGAAATGAGGCCAAGACTGTTGTTGCTAGGAGATGTTCTATTTACCCAGCACAGTCTGAATCCACTAGTTATGGGGTTTCACTTCATTAACCCGCCATTGTTTTTGCTGATGGTTGCAGCAGACTCAGGAAGCAAAGAGCACAGATTAGTCTGAACGGAGTCTGAATTATTTCTCTCCTGTTTGCGATCATGTATGAACAAATGACATTTTACGGGGTTGTCCGAGACACACACACACACACATTGGGTTTTCCCCACAATTCTCAGCACGCTGTTTTTCTTGACAACTAAACGCTGCCTCGCTGAACTTGGCCAGAGAAGCCAATGGAAAAATCCCTACAAATCAAATGTTTTCAGTTGGACGTTGCCATCGCAACAGCGGCAGCAGATCCCCCCCCCCCCCCAAAAAAAAACCACACTTTAACAGAACGAGATGACAGACGCATTTGAAATAAAGTGCACTGCAAACAAAATAGGAAGCCATTTTCAGCCTTAGCTTGTGCTCTTATTACAATTCACTTTACAATCAAAACAGAAACGACTGAGGTCAGCTGTCACAGATCACAGCAATGTTGACTTTTAACCATGTAGTGTTTATTTGGTGCTTAAAAAAGGAAATCGTCGGTGAAAAAAGTTTGACGATTGTTACCGTGTGTTTTCAGAATATGTCTGTTGGTGCAGCTCTCTGTAGATGTTGACTTTCACGTGACAGTGAAATGGGTTCCATGCTGTCTCAAGGAACAAAAATGGCGGATTTTCAGCCACGTTGCTGCCAAAGTCATGGCTGGAGAATCTGTGTGAGAGTATTTAAATTAGCACTATTGTTTTGTCTCCGTAACAAAATCCAAATTTCTTAATGGAGGTATATTATGGATCCAGACTTAAGGGCGAAATTAAACCACCAAGTAAATCTTGGTTAGCTGCCCGTTTCTAAAAATGTATATTGTAAGTGAGCCATTCAGAATTTTGTGAATTGTGCCAGTTCGGCAAATTTACATTTAAAACAAAAAAAAAAAGTTTCCCAGCCCATGAGGCTCCGAGAGCTGCTATTGTCAAACGATGAACAGAATCCAGCCACTGGAATACATTGAAAGTGTATCATGTCAAAGCCAAAAAGGTAAGCAGAGCTGCAGTGTTGAAAGGAGTCTTATTTTTCAGTTTCTGTTTCCATAGTCATGAAGCAATATTCTGTGAGCCGTGAAAGATCACTCAGCAATGCTTGCAATCAATTCTTTAAAACTTTTAAACATTTCTTTTAATGGCTGCCATTGGAAGTGTTCACTGACCAAGTGTATCACGCTGACTTGGTGATGAAGTACTGCCACGAGGACTGAAAATACAATCGAGTCTTCATTGAGTGTAGGGGTGGCCCGTACTACAAGGTTGTACAATGACAAATATAATGCCGAATTTCCATCACTAATGTGATGTCCCAATGCAGAAGTTGTTTTTAACGCCCCTTCTTCCTTCTCCATCTTCAGGAGCGTCATCAAGAGAATAGACCAGTCGGAGTTTGAGGGGTTCGAATACATCAACCCACTGCTGCTTTCCACTGAAGAGTCTGTATGAAGGAGGCAAGGTATTTTCATCTTGGCTCCTCCTCCAGTGTGACCAAGCCGCTGTCTCTGCCAAAAGCCTCTAACAGGGCATCCTGAGGACTCAAGGGACAAACTGGAAATGTTCTTTCCTGCACTACTGGGATACCAAATTCCGAATGTTGTTGGTATCTGCAAGGAAAAAAAAAAACCTCACTCCTACTCAAAGAACATTCCCTCTGGATATGTCATCTGACCTTTCTTTGTTCTTTTATGTGCTTTTGGTTCCTGAAGCCCCAGAATGTCCATTGTGGTGTCCAATTCTTCGAGAGCTGGCTCGTTCCTCGCCTGACACCCTTTTATTCCGTCACACATTTCTGGATGAACCACAGCTTCTGTGAAGGACTTGAACATTTTACATAGACTTTCTTGGTAATTTGTCGGTGTGTTTTTTTTTTAATCTCAATTAGAGGGAGTGGGCGGGGCAAGGGACTGGTTTAAAATAAGAATGTATAATGATGAATGAAAGTTTAAGTTATTATGTACGATCATGTAGGTATTCAATCCAAATTTGACAATGCCTTTTTTGTTGATGCCAGTGGCCCCGTTTCATCCATAGCAACTCAATAATTTTTCTTGAATTTATTTGAAAAAAAAAAAAATGAAGAAGTGCCTCACACATCAAGCAAATTCCTGTGTCTGCTTGCACTTATCTCCCTTTGCCCACTTCAAGTTGTCAGAATACAGTAGTCTATACTGTGCCAGGCTCTTTTTAGAGCCCAGCAAAATGAGGAATTGTTTTATTTTAGAATCAATGAATTCCGAAGCACAGGCGCAGCGTTGCCAAATCCCACTTTGGAAATAACTTCAAAATGTGAGCCACCAGTAGTGATTAGTAAATGGCTTGTCAGAAGTTTTCCTAGTTTGCACATTTCGTCGTAGGGGTAAAGTGAGTGTGAGATTTGACAAGCAAATCTGAGTTGATGTCACAAGCAAAAGGCTGCATCGTTTTAGACCAGTGGTTCTCAACTGTTGTCACCCCCGGACCCGCATTGACCTATTGTTGCAAAGTCACGATCGGCTTTTAGCAAAGTTGAGAAAAATAAAGAAAATGTTTAAAAACACCCACTGAAAACATCATTTTTCAAATTTGTATTTTTTTTTAAATTAATTTGTAAAAAAGGGCATTTCTGAGCACTCCAAGGACCATCAACATGTTAACTGCGGCTATAAAAATGAATAAGGTCAAATGAAAGATCCAAATTTCATTTGGCTCAGCACTTTTTTTCCAGGAGGTGTGACATGAATAATTTGACCTTTACTCAGCGCAACAGTAACAGTTTGATCAGTTGTAACAATTGTACCAAACACAAGCCTCATATGTAATTGCTTGGGCTCCATCTGACAAGCCCTGAAGTGGTTATTTAAATGCCGCCAAAGGTTGTTAGTGTCACATTCGATTACTTTTATGCTGCAGTGATATTCACAAATTAAATGAGTTTGAAATCACCAGCTTTGGTGTCTGTTAGCCAGAGGTTGAGCCGCATTGTGTTTGTTTACAGCGTAAACTAGCAGCTCATCTAATATGTTCCATGTGGGTCCAGGGAAGCTTTTGTACCGTGTCGAAAAATCAGATTACGAATGAGTACATGTCCTGGTGGACCCCCAATAAGAATATTTCAGATGCACGCCTTTCAAAATAAAGGACAAGTAGAAGGTACCGAAGTAACTAACCAAAGCAAACACAGTAGTGAATATTTGGATGAAAAATACTTCTGGACCACAAACATAAACTATTCAAATGAATAATTGTCATTTGGGTACTAAGTGAGTGTGCCGCGGGATGGCGTATTCATACGCCACTGCGCAAACTAGTTCATTGTGCGTCATTAGACATTGTCCTAAACCGAAGACCCGTCATTTTTTTTTTCTTCTTGTCTGCAAGCCAACCACGACTGGTCCACGGCCCACCAGTTAAGAATCACTTCTGTAGACTGCAAAGCATGGTACACACCTACTGACAATCTGTCTTCATTCGAATTTTTTCTCCAGTCTCTTTTATCCAAGTTGGTAAAGACCCACTTGTCAGACGTCTCAAAAAGATTCTCCTGCTAGATAATGTTGTGGCGTGGGGTGTATTCAGTGATATAAATATATATTTTCCCCAAATCAATCTGCTCGGAAACCGATTGGGGCTGACAGTCAAACGTTAAACCTGTTCAAGAATTTCAATCTCAAATTCTCCCATGTGGTGAAGTAGCCAATTAGAAACCCAGTCAGCAAAATTGGTCTGGCCCGGCTCTGGCGCGGCCACAGCACGACACTCGGCCCACATACCGCAATGAATGACGGTCCTGCAGTGGCCCGGGTCTGGCATCCATGATCCGGGCCGCATTCGGCCCGGATCTGAGCCGCATTGTATAACCATATCCGGCCCTACTCCGGCCCGACGCTGGGCCAGAACAGGTTCATGATATCAGCCTTAATTCAACCTCAACTAAGCCACATCTTTCATGAGCCATATTTGACCCACATTTTTTTAAAAAAAGTCTCAAAAACAACTGTTATAAAAATATGTTTATTGTCATAATTTGCGAACCTCACATATAACTCCACATACACTGGAAAAATGCACTTTTCTTTATTTAACAGTGAACACAAAGTCCAAATTGGGATGCAGCTTCCTCTTGAACGGTATTTTTCTATCCATCAAATTGTAGCGCTCTCCATGCACTCTTTTCTTCTTATGCTTTTCTTCCTGTCACCATCCCGATAAGGAGCCAGATGTAGCCAGCTTGTGATTGTGACATCAATTTCCTGGTTTGAGGCCCAAGACGTTAAGGTGTTAGGTCTCACAGCGGCTGTTAGAACTGTAAGAAAACAAGAATGGATAGTGTGTTCGGAAAACAAACATTTGTACATGTCATGAGCAATGAATGGTCAGTAAAAATAACCCTTGAAATATCTTATAATAATAAGAATAATACATTTCATTTATAAGCGTCTTTCAAGACACTCAAGGGCACTTTACAACCAAAACTAAACTAGGTGTGACGCTGTGGGGCAGAATATTTGCCACCAAAAACTCAACGTGAATAACTTTTGAATAGTTTCTACTAAATTTGAATTACATGAATTGAAGTTAAGTGTATGGAAAATGGATGTACTTGTATATTTTACTCTGAATCATATTGAATAACTGAATCTGAATTGTACAATCTGAATTTTAAACGAGACTTTTTTCTTTGAAACTGGATTTGATCCTCACTGAAAATTAAATTCTGTTTTTTTTCATATTCAGTCTTACAAATCCAAACACTCATTTCAACGTCAGATTTTGTTTTTGAATTGAGGTACTAAGTTCAATCTTCAGTCTTCTGTCTTGTCTTCAGTCTTCAGTCTTCAGTCTTCTGTCTTCTGTCTTCTGTCTTCTATCTT
>NW_017805983.1:8742277-8797642 GCF_001891065.2 Hippocampus comes
AATCGGAAAGTGTATTTAGGAGTGGCTCAATTCTGGCTGGCCATATTCGGGCCGGAGTTGGAAATTGATTTCTGGCCCAAATACTTCACGCCACAACTGGCCCTCATCTGGTTTGCCAGAGTCAAGCCAGTGCCTCCTTTGCCACGCCTGGGCCGTGTTCGGCCCACATGCGTTATGCCAGTGCCGACACAAGGCCAGCTGTGCCGGCTTCATGCCGAATCCGGGCCAGATGCCTTTGCTGACTGGGAAGCGACCTAAAAGTTGCTCATAAAGAGAAGCAACTGATTCTGAGTGTTTATAGAAGTCTTTCACCGAAATAACATGACAAGTTTGCAACAACAATGTCGTTTTTCAGATAAGCTAATAGGTAGCCTAGCATCTTCTTCTAATCTTGTACTACTATTTTGTGGCACCATGCTGCCTCTTACAGGTCAGTCTTGGGACTACTTTTTTATGTGCAAATGTCATTGATACATATATTTTTTTTTGTGGTGTGCTGTGCTGTGCGGGTCATCTCAAGTACACCACACACTATCGGTTACGTTTTAAATCAGTATGTGTGTACCTCCGTTTGCTTGTGGCAACCTCCATTTTATTGAGTGACCAAATCACTCAGCGGCACAAATATGCAAAAGGTCATTTGTGTGCACAAGAATATAGTTTAGTGACAATGTTTCAAATGTTCACTGCTGTGTCGTTGTGCTTGTTATGTATATAATTAGCACATATTGGTTTGTGGTTTCAGGGCCCATCAAAAGAAATTAGCACGCTTAAGTAAATGGAATAAAACATTCTTTGCTGATCACCATTTTTTTTTAAATATGGGTATATTTCCTCCTATATTGATATTCACAGTTCAATAATGTACAGTGGAGCCTATAAGGTTGAACACAATCCATTCTGGGACACTTGTCATTGTATTTGAATTTCTAGACAATAGTTCACATGATGGATATTGAAATAATTTATTCCATGCCAGCAAGCTCAAAAATTGTAAAGTAACATTTTAACATGACTTTGAAAAACGCAGAATCATTCAAACACTTTAGCCTTCATCATAAGAATGAAGGCTTCCTGCTAAGGAGATTAACTGTCATGCAAGTGTAAATATTTTCACTGTTGTTTACAATAAATTCGTACATTGAGCAATTAGTGATGATGCCTAAGGTAATTCGTACGTTGTTCTCCCCATGTTGAAGCTGGGCCTTCTTTTGGAATCAGTGCAAATATGTACAATTCAGTGGCAGATAGATTATCCATCCACAAGGTGGGAAGTACAGCTACCGGTCTTCACAATTGAATTATTGATATCTAGGAATTTGATTCTGACTAGTCATGTTTCCTGTTCAAGATAACTTTAATTCACTTCAAGCAACTACATGTTTCTTTTTAGATGTATAAAACTAAGTCTTTGGCGAGACGGAATGACATTGTGCATATGTGTAACTGGAATTATGATTAGTCCGAATCAAATTGTAGATGCCCCAATCTGGCATGATGGATCTTGGCAAAAGTGATGACAACATTTGTCCCAGCAAAATGGTCTTTCAGATATGTCATTTTGACCAGTCACAATTGCGTTACATATGTCCCGAATAAAATTCCAACGATTCAAAATGTGGTTACCACATGTAAAAAGACTTTTTGGATCTACAATGACAGTCAAACTTGTCTTTTGAATCTTCAAGTCATTTGAAAACATGCTGTGGTCTTGCGGGATGTCCTGCATCCGATGGCACCCTGACCTTTATGTGACTGAAGGAGACAACCATAAAGCTCTGGCATTGAAAATAAAATTGGGCATTGGAGAAAAAAAGGTATTGACACCAAAACACATTCAAAATTACACTGATTATTCAGAGATGGCTTTATGTGTCCCAAATGTGTTTTTGAAGTCGATTTTTAAAAAATGTCTTTTTTTTTATAGCACACGATGTTTTTCAGATATTTTCATTTTTAAGTTTGCGCAATACAGTATGGATTTTACCATGCGTTGTAATGTAATTTAGAATGATGACGTTTCAGAAACAAAACCTACCTGCGACTGAATCTAACCTATCAAACACATTTAAAAAAAAAAAAAAAGGACAGATTTAGAGTGACGATTCTGAGTGACGGCACAGACGTGTTCTGCGCCTTCCAGACTGTGGAATGAGCAAACGTAGCCTTGTAACCATATTCTCACTGGTTTGAATCCCACGTGGTGAACGTGGCTGCTGTCCATGTTCAAGTCCTTCCATATGAGCCGTCACTGCAGGACCATCTGCAGCCGGTTGTAAATCTCACGGTGCTGGGTGGTCGTGCTTTCTTGTGGAACAAGGTCTTCATCTTTCTTTAGACTTGCTGAACATTGGAACCCCCTTTATGATACTTGTTTGGGATGGTGCTAGCTGATCCTTTCACAAGAATGACTGTATTTTCATTGTCAAAATGTACTTGGTCCATTTACCGTTTTGTTCGGGATCATAGCGCTGTGTTATACCTTTTATTTCCACATGCGCAAACGCACTGGGAGCACTGGAGTGGAACAGCACTTCACAGGTGCTAGGAATTGGTCCACTACACGTGACCCAGATGTGAAGCTGCTCTAACCAGTCAAGCTAGCACAACCATGGTATTAGTGCGTGCTGCACAGAAAAACAAAATCTTATTGTCTTTTCATTTACATCGGGAAAATCAGACCCTGCTACTTCATTGAACAGCCAAGTATTCCTTTTTCTTGACTTTTTGTAAAACAGTAGTTTTTTTACATCCAAGTCATAGCAAAAAAAAAAAAAAAACTGAAATACAAAAAAACAAACAAACAGGCACACATAAAATCCCACTTTGTTCTCCAAGTACTGTACTCCCAAAATAACATGAAATACAGCAGTGTAGTAAACCATAGTGTTCATCAGAAATTATCTGTTTTAATCCTGAAATGCACATTTACTATGATTGTATGCCACATTATGCTGTTAAAATGACCAGGAACTTTGCTTAAATATAAGAAAATGTGAAAACTAACTACGCTGAATGATTAAATTAAAATATGTTCCACATACAGGTTTAATCAAAATTGTACCTAAATAAATGCTGGAAAACAAAACAGTTCTGGTGGAATAGAGCTGAAAGTATTGTACTTAAATGCAATTTAACTATTGTTTCCACTGTAACAGCTAGCACAGTTTGAAAGATGAATGATGAGGGAAACACATTTCAGAACTGTGTCAGGATTTGAGCTTTACTTGCTTCCTAAACTATTGGTAATATTCTGATCACAACTGTACATTTACGCAAGCAACAAGCCACAGACACAGTGTAATTCAGGGATGCCCAACCAGTCGATCGTGATGACCGGTAGCCCGTGAACTGGTCCCAAGTCAATCCAATTGTGTCTCGGCCTGGGGAAAATAGATTTAAAAAAATGTGTGTCTGTGTGCGTGTTATTAATATTCTATATTTTTGTGTTAGTGCACAGTCCACCCTAAGCATCCTCTCAGTTTCACCAAAAGAAAAAAAAAGTCTTTTAAAAATAAAATAATACAACAAAGCAGGTCACCTTTAACATACGGCGGCTCATGACCTGCATCACCGGAAGTTGTTAGCAGTCTGCAGTTAGAGCTTGCGATTATAGCTTTTGCCATATATTTCTTTTTTGTTTTTATTATTCTCATTAGAAGTTTGTTTCATGTAGAATTCACCGATGTCAGTGGCAAAGAATGGGAATCTGAAGTGCCAGGATTTTTTTTTTTTTTAACGATACATGTGAGCTACGATCGCGACGTTGCTGCACTGCAGACGCTGCCAAAGTGCGTCCAATGCCGACGCGTCAGGTCTCGACTAAGGTAAGCACTGATTCCTTTTTTCAAACTCACAAGGTCTTGTATCCACTTTATTTGTATGTTTCGTCCGTGTTCTGGGCCATTTTTGGCTGTTGCTCATCGTAGCGTGCATGTGTGTGTATGGGTGCACGTGCGGTCGCAATTCGATCGCGGGATGGTCATTTGCTTGAAAAGCCGATCTTCGGTCAAAAAAGGTTGGGCACTCCTTGTGTAATTGATTACAAATTCAAATATACCAGGACTTTTTTTCCTTGTTTGTGAATTTTCCACCGGACAAGCACAGTTGGACATGGATGAATGCTGAAGAGCGCAGGCGTCGGGCCATTTCAGTTTTGAAGTAGTCCTCCGAGGGCCATACTAAATTGAAGGTCAAATAAACCTTTATTTCCTGCATACGAGGAGCATTTGTGAGTTTCTGGGTAGCCTCTTAATTAAAGTGGAGTGGTTCATTCTCTGAACTTCCAACAGAAAAGACAGTTATTGTACATCCTCTGTGTTGCCTGTGACTGTCAGGTGGATGAGTCAGGCCGCCTACAGCCCCCAATCCTGAATGGTATAGAATCTGAATAGTGAATGAATTCATACTTTGGACATTTTTAAAACAAAACACTAACCACCCTGCTGAGGTTTAATTTGTTTTTTAGAATTGGAAGACCCAGCGCGGAAGCTCACGCAGCCCATACAAGGCCACTTTTTGTTGTTGTTGGATTAATACAGGCTTTAGGGCTGACATCTTCTTTATTCACAAATGGATTGTTGCATTCAAAAATATGGCAGTATTGGAGGTGAATGTTTTGTGCAGTGTTCTCACCTTAAAAGTCCAAGTGGTGGGCAAAGTATGGTCAAATATGGAACGTGCCACATTCTCCCTAAAATGGATTCACCGATTCCATTCATTGTGTTGTCATTTCAATTTATTATGCATGAAGTAATGATTTTTTTATTAAACAAACTCTTTTACATTTACACTTTTTTGTACTTTTTTTTCTAACCTCAACTGTGGATCAATGTCGATTTTAAAAATCACATGACCATGAACATTTGACCCACTCCTTCCCCCGCCCTTTATCAAAATGTTCCAATTTCAAGCCTGTGGACCTCCGTTAAATCTCCATCAAATCAAACACTTCATTATTCCATCTAAATTAGCTTTTTTAAATGCACTTACTAAGAAATTGTCTCTCTTGGCTGAGAATTATATGATGAAATCTGACCCTTGATTATTTAGTTAGCTCCATAACAGGATTAATTAGTGGATCCAGAGTCAAAGGTTCTCATTTAGCTTCAGGCCTTGACATGCAGAGAGGAAGATAGCACGGGCAGCGATAATGAAGCACTTACAGAGGCACTGAATATACACTTCCACTTGCACTTCGACATTCGGCAAACTTGATTTGGGGTGTTTCCTCCCTTGAGGGACCAATGTTGGCCATTTGCATCACTGAAACATCAGTGAGGAGCGACATTTACCAAAAGAACAACACTGTAGTGGGATTCCACTTCAGAGAATAGTCATCATCATCATCATCATAATAATAATGATGATGATGAACAACATGTCTACAGATTTGTTTGAATTTAATGCTGGTTTGATTGTTATATTTCTTCTCAGCATCTTTGTAAATATGTGAAATAATTAAAAACAAATACTGGTTTTCTGTGAACCTTTGACTCCTTTGCATCTCTGATTGGTACTTCCAATGCTTAGAACAGCGGTCCCCAACCGCGGGTCCGCGGACCGGTACCGGTCCGCCGGGCATTTGGTACTGGGCCGCACAGAAAGAACTTGCCTTAATTCAGTTTTATTTCGGAATACGAAAGATGTTTTATTTTGAAAAACTACCGGATTCTCCGTTACATCCGTCTGTGTCACGCTTGACACACGTGAAGCCACGCTTCTCCATCACGTGACCAATTACTTCAAAACAAAACGCAGAAGCTCGCAAAATGAGTAAAAAAACTGCTTGAGATTGCAAATCACGGCGGCCTTAAAAGTACGTTCGAGACAACTGGATTAAAGTTATGGCTGAATACTCTGAGATCGCCACAATAGCACTGTTGCTATTTCCGACATCTTACCTGTGTGAGGCGGGGGGTTTCTGCAGCAACGGCGACGAAAGCAAAATTACGAAGTAGACTGGACATAAACCACACACTTGAGGTGTCATTGTCTCCTATTACCCTGAGATGGGACCGTCTGGTTGCAGAAAATCAAGCTCGGTGCTGTGGTGAGTCGTCATTTTCATGCACTTTGAATTTGCGTTGTATCGTATTTTGAAGGCATTAAACATTGCCATAGCGATCGGAGTGTTGCGGCCAGATTAGACGCTCCTTGTGTTTATTATTATATTTCGAAAACACCACAGTTTTCATGCAGCTCATACCATATTAATTTCTTGTATTATTTCCACCACACCTTAAATGCCGGTCCCTGAAAATATTGTCTGACATAAACCGGTCCGTGGGACAAAAAAGGTTGGGGGCCCCTGGCTTAGAATACACACACACACACACACACACACACACACCCGCTGAGGTATTTTTGTGCATGTTTAATGTTTTAAAATGTTTAAACAGACTTCGTCTCATATTTATTTCTCTCAGCTTGAAAAAAAAAGAGAAAAATTCCCTTTCCGCACTGCTGATTTTGTTAAGGACATCATACTGTAAATTAATCCTGACCAGACCTTCCTTTGCAGTCACAAGCTCAAAATTTTATTCACGGTTGTTGGCGCTTCCCTGGTTTATTAAAATGTTCATGACATTGTGATAGTTTGCTCTTTGTCAAAACTAACTTGTAGTCAAGACCACACCAACCGAGACCAAGAAGACAGTCTCGAGAGTGAGACGAGACCAAGACTTTTGGAGTTTAAGCCTGAGAAAAAAACAAAAGAAAACAACCAGTATGTTTTTTTCCAATTACATTTGCAACAAAAATGAATTCTGCTATGTGGTTTTTGAAATAAGTCTTTTTGCTTTCTCTCCATGCGCCAATAAAAGATGTTGTGCCGGCGGTTTGTGTGAGCCACCTGTGTCCAACTCTGGTCAGCTCATCAGCAAGCTCTGCTGGAGCCTGATTACGACACTGAAAACTTGAATAGCAGCCCTCGGCGGCTGCAGCTACACACCTGTGATGTAAGCAGCGTACCACGGAATTTTGTGTCAGGTTTAAAAAAAAAAAAAAAAAAAAAATCCTTCCACAAGGAAGGGCTTGAACACGATATAAAGCCCAGAATGTGTCACTTTGAATATTTGAATATAACCTTTTTAATGAAAAAAAAACACCCCCAAACATTACTACATAGAAGTAATCATTATTATTATTATCATTATTGGTGCATGAAAGGGTTAAAGTTGTAAATAATTGAGAGTAAAATCAATCCATCACTAATTTATGTACAATATATGTCCTTGTTCTACCACTGCATGACATCTTTGAGTTGCTTTGGGTGCTCGGGACCACCATCCCACTTTTATGACCGCCGTGCAGATGAATTATGAAAAAGATTTGAATGTCTCTTGACCGCCTGCTGATTCCTCACATCACCATAAAAAAGGCCTCACTTTAAAACGAAAGCAGGTGGCACATCTGGACTGCCTGGAGCTCACCAGCTCATGTCCACGTTCATCTCTGACAGACACTGAGCCAGGTGGCCATCACGGTCCATCTGAGAGGCCCTGGGGGGGACAGGAATATCAGGATTCATGTGTGCACAAAAAACAATTCGACGTTGGATTCCCAAAACATGGTCAAAACGCATGCAAACGTGCAACCTGTTTTCTATTGCGCTTCATATCGCGTGGAGGCCATTCCAACTTTTAGAAATGAAACATTTTATGTCTGTGTTCCATTAACAATGAGTGAAAGTTGTTTCATTTGTTTGATTTGCTCCTGAGTGTTTGTAGACGTTCATACTCACCCAACAGGGAAGACCAGCAAGCACATCGGACACTTATCCAACTTATGGAGAGCTTGCTCTCTACTTTTTGTGCCACTGCTTTTCTTTCCCTCACCCTCTTCAGTCTCCATTCTCTCCTCAAAGATATTTT
This sequence comes from Hippocampus comes, assembly GCF_001891065.2. Taxonomy (NCBI): domain Eukaryota; kingdom Metazoa; phylum Chordata; class Actinopteri; order Syngnathiformes; family Syngnathidae; genus Hippocampus; species Hippocampus comes. The sequence continues at coordinate 8,750,152 of NW_017805983.1, forward strand.
CTTCCTCGCCCAGAGGTTGACTGTCCAAAGCATGAGCTTGTACCATGAGCCTCTTTTCCACTTCCGCTTTTCTATCTTGCTTTTTGCCTCCCCTTTTGACACGTGAGGGCCCGGCGATGGCATTGAGAGATGTATGATCTTCTTCGGCGCGACCTCGTACAGTCACAAAGTTGCCCTTGTGCTCGTGATGAATGAGAGAGGAGAGCGACCTGTCAGCAATGTCCAGTCCAGCTTTGCTCTGCTGGGAAGAGCTGGCCGGGAGGTCTGGACACTGTTGAGATGCTGGAGGTGGTTCAGGGAAGGGAAGAACTTCGTCCAGCACATGCGACGTGTCTTCCTAAAAATGAAAGCAGAAACACTGTTGAGCAATGTACATGTTTTTTTTTTTCATGCTGCTTCCACCAATTGAAGTGGATCAATATGTGTATGAATGATTGCTTTGCACCATATAAAATGGAAAACCATGCAATTATGTTCAGCAACGATTAACTCAGTAATTGCCTTCATTGGGCGGGCTCGTCATATGAAAAACAACGTGTCAATGAATCTGCTCATTTGTCTTTCTAAGCAGGAGTATTGGCAACATTTAGCTGCGGACGAAACGATGACCTCATGATTGCCCAACCCAAAGTCATGAAACTCTGCAGGGATACTGTTGCATGCGTGTTGTGCGTTGGTGGTCATCTGGAGCACGCCGCACATTATAAGAGCAGTAAGAATATATTTTAGGATTATTTTTCTCCTCGTGTGGGGTTGCTTACCTCTAAAGAGTATTTACATGCGTTCCCTGCTTTCGGAAATATGAAAGTGTCAATGTGTCATTGTCAATAAGAGACAAATGCAAATAAAATGCGAAGAAAAATGACGGATGTTCGTCTGATTTGAACGTGCTTTTCTTTCTTAATTTTTCTCCACCTTATTCAACCGTCGGCTGGATCAAGAAGAAACTTGAAATATTGGAGCAGTTTAAATAAAATGTCCTTTTTACTGCCTCTGCTGCCTGGAGCACACGATGAGAACTGCAACTCCCCACAACAGCGTCAGACAAACACGGTAATGATTTTTGTCACAAGTTCCAACTTTGAGGGGATTCACGCTCTACCGATTGCTTCTCCAGCTTATATAGTAATCATCCTCCATTCTCTGTATTTTTTTTCTTTTCTATCACTTATTTATGCGCACAATTCCCCGTAGTAGTTGTGGTGGTTTGAGGGGTATTTAAGATGCAACAACTCTCACACACTTTTAAATTAATTGGAGTACTATAATGGTTAGAATATGAACACAGCTGTAAAATCTCCTGCTATGTAGGAGCACATCGTAATGCTGACAAACCATTTAATAAAGGATAATGCTAAAAAAATGAGGCCCGATCACCAGAGAAATAGTCCAAGTGCTAATTACATACATGTGCATATAATTATGTCTGTATTACAAACTATGATTGTTTGTGGTATAATCAGCGTGGATTGCAACTACGCAAAACAATCAGAGCAGATTGTCAGAGGGGGGGAGCTATTCCCACTCAAGCGCAGAGGAAGGGGCCTGAATTTAAACACCGAACCTGAGAACCTTAAAGCAGTTTTGTAAACCACTTTACTACCCTTACGCCTGTTTCTCACTCTGATTAATCAGCTGTTGATTAACTTTTTAGTTTAAGGAAATTGCACCATTTCTCACGTTTTTTGTTGCAAATATATATCTATATATCTAATTTCTCTGTAAGGAAAAAAAAAGAAAACTTAGTTTGGGAGTAATGTATGTTTTTTTTTTTTTTTTTTTTTACTTTTAGTGCTCCTGGTCTTATCAGTGCAAATGATGGCACTGTCAAGAGAAAACCAAAGCGGTAACACACCGTACTAGATGGATGAGGAAAATCAGGAACTTCCCATTGCTTCTCTTTCAGGTACGGCAGAGCGGACTGGAGGGTCAAGGCCCACAGGTTTTCCACAGCAGGGAGATGCTCCTTGGTCCACCATGGTGAGCCAGAATCTGTAGACCTTCAAATCACAATTGTCAATCTACTAAAGTGTATTTTCCAATTACCTAGTATGCCATTTTAGATATATTGGTCACAGTGCAAATTCCCTCGTGTACGGCCTTGAAATGTATTTTCGCAAAAATATTTACGGGAAATGTAACTTCACGACAGTGGTAGCGTAGATCTCGACAGTGTAATGTTTGTCACAAACACAGAGTCATCGGTTTACGGCGATGTTGCGTTCGGCGTAACACGAATTTGTAAATCAATAGTTTGAAACCTACCGTAGTCTGTCAGTGTTTGGAAAAGCGTAATCATCAAACTTTCACCACACATGCATTGCTTTCTTTCTCGATTGATGTAAATTGTTACGCCAACCTGGTCATGTTAGTTGTAGAGGAGGGGGAGCATAATTCCTTAACATTAGTCTTCTTCGCAGCTGTATGTATCGTGTCCAGAGAGCCACCAGAAGTTACTTCCACAGTATCCTCGGAGGAATACTTGCGATTATTTATGCTTTTAATTGAGAGATTGCCCGCCATGTTAGTGTGCCTTTATATTCGCACATTTCGCGGTACTCAACTTCCTTGTTTGTTCTATGACGTCACTGAAGTTTGTCCAATCCGAGAAGGTCTATTTCATAGGAAACACCCATACCGATGTTTCATTATTCCAAGCAGGCAGGCAAGCAGAAAGGCATACATACATACATACATACATACATACATACATACATACATACATACATACATACATACATACATACATACATAAAAGGGCGGGATGACAATTGGGAAATTCTGAACACTCCCACACAACCTGTCGATTCCAGGTCAAACGTTTATTTATTATTATTATCAGTAGGAGTAGTCTTTTAAGGCATAATTCTTAAATAACTACAAACTTCACATGGCAGACCTTGCATGCTACTTTTTTGTCACATACTCCACTCTCACAAATTGTGGGTGTTCAGTTTTATGGTAGCTTTCATAAAGTTGCCTCAGTCACAAGAGACACAAACAAACACTTGCACATAACAGACACTTCCAGAGTTAACTGTTTGTTAAACACAGCAGCACATGTTAATCAGCCTGTGGGTCACAATGACAGTTAATGGAGCACATATTGGAGCGCATCAACGAACGCACAAAGTATTTAATTGACACATGGAGATCAAGCGGGGCGTGTTTTCACACGCTCACAGCATCTGAAAGCCAGAAGGAGGTCTCCATTAGATTTCCGAGCCTCATTTTATATACGTACGCTATCCTTTTTTTTTTCCACATTTGGCAGGCTTGTTATCAGCACTCTTCACTGCGGTATGTCAAATTTATTATGTTTATTTATTATAAGACATAATGTGGAAACAACTTCATAGAGACTTGTAGTACAGTATGTTTGAGATCTTCATTGTTACACATATTATGCGACTGTTTCATGATGAAGTCCTCTCCATGTACACTTAACAAAGTGTACATGGACAAAGAACACCAGATGCAATTACAGCATCTTCTCTTTCCTCTGTCAGGGCACAAATAAAGTGGAAATTTGACAAAATAAAAGTGGGAAATTTCTGAACCCGCTAAACCTTTGGCCCGCAGATTGGGACCAATGGAGATTGGCTAGCCTTATGCAATGGAAAAGAAAAGAAAATACTTAGAAAACAAAGGAGAGTGAGGGTTACTGCCAAAAATGAAAACAGCATTATGAGGCAACCTCCCACTTTAAATGTTGGTGACCACATTTTTTTGGGCAACAGAACTGTGTGAGTTCGGTATTCCAGAAGGACCATTACAGAAGAGCTGACATGAGCTGATCTGTTTTTCGAGCTTTACAGTGAAACAGTCGAGGGGACCAGTGGTCTGGTCCTGTGGTACATAGTGCTACTCTGAGAAAAAGACAGCCAGCGCCAGGAAAGAAACCTGATGTAATTCGTCCCACGTGATGCTGTTTGGTGTTCTGCTGCCATGGAGATGGTTACAACGATGAGTAGAGCAGAAGTTATTGTTACACTGCGACCAGCATCATTTTAACCACATGCCCAATCACAATGCATTAACCAAAGGTCTGTATGGAAGTCTATCGATCGATCGATAACTAAGCGACTAAGCGAACTAAATTTCCCACAGCACTGACTGGACAAGCAATGTCATGTGATCATCTGCAGCCATTGATGGCCAAGCGGGCGTGTCATAACTAATTAACATGTTGAGTAGCATGTGTCTTACCCTCCATGGGGCAGAGGCTCCGTCGAACCCGAGACCGATTCACCAAACCCCTGGGGTTTGATCGAACCCAGGTTAAGAACCATTGATCTAGAGAGAGAGAGAGAGAGAGAGAGAGAGAGAGAGAGATTAGGGGAGGAATGGTTTTTGAAAACTGTCAAATCCAATCGGTCTTTTCAGTTTGGCCCTTTTGCCCAACTCTTTTTTTTTGTTGTTGTTTTCCGAGATGGATGGATGGATGGATGAATAATGCTGTTTTACTGCTGACATGTCAGAGAGGAGGAAACTTCCTCACCTTATTAATGTTTAATATTGTGGCAAAACTTAAGTTATCGCAATCAAGATAAGATGAGAAAATCTTTATTTGTCTCACAATGGAGAAATTCGCAACTTACAGCAGCAAGTTTGGAGGGAAGAAAATAGAAAAACATCAAGTATTTGCATGCCCAAAATAAATTTAAAAAATGAACTGTACACAGTACAGAATGCAATATAAAATATAAAATATAGAATACAAGCTTATATGCAACTGCATATATGCTGCATAAGGTGGCTGTGCTATTTAAAATGGGTGAGTGGGAGTGAGTCCAGGTTTTCGGTTGCGTCTATTCAGTCGCCTGATAGCAGTCGGCAGAAACGAGCGGTGGTACCTCTCCTTCTTGCAGCACGCATGTATCAGTCTGTGGCTGAAGGAGCTGCCCAGTGCTGTCAGGGTGCTCCTCCAGAGTGTCGAGGGAGTTCGTTACACAAGAAATAATAATTTTTAAAAAAACAGCTGTGATGCAGAAGCAGTTAGTGCTCACTACAACCACAATATAGTAAATACATTGTAAAATGAATACCCCTGACAGTGACAATCATAACTGAACGTTATATCATGATGTCTTTGAAGCTAAAGTATATTTGATACCGGTCTTTTTTCAGGTCTTATGCATATGATACAATCGTGAATAATGTTTCATAGTATTTATTCCAAAGCTATGTAATGACAGTACAGTATTTCAATGTGCACTGCTACTTCACTGCAGACCACAATCAATGCGTTAACTGGTCCAGAGTTTATGCTGCTGTCTGTGACAGGTTTTCTTTTTCCTATATAGACAGGAATGTGGGTGTGGACGTTGATATGCTCGAATTGTAATACTACTTGAGAAACATTGGCAGGCAGCCATGCCGTTCAACATTCCCTCAGTCAAACATTGGAACATGGACAAATGGCTCCATTGATCGTTTTTTTGTGTGACGCTTGTTCAGTTCAGAATCATCAAGCCTTCTTACTATTAGGGCAACAGTGCCACTACCACTTCCATATCCTCCCATATTCATGTACTGTACATACATTCTTTGCGAATAACTCTAGCATGTGCATGATGGTGACGTTATCTGCCCAAACAGTTTTTGGAAGTCAGGTTTATATGGCAATTAAGGGTGGGGATGTGTCAGCAATACAGTCTAGGACTAGGTCTTCTTTGAGATTTGTCTTATCTTGAAGTTGTTCATATATTAGTCTTATTATCATACTCCATTCGACGCAACAATTTTACTGTAACACTACCATGACACTCTTGGCTTTCTCACACATGACAGGAAAGAGCAATCCGAAAGCATGCTGACATCCAGTGCTTTACCCTTCAAATTCGTCAGGAGGATTTTTTTTCATTGCAGGACCAATTGCATTTTAACTTTATGTTGAGTTTCTTAAAAGCTTCGCTCTCTCTACTCTACCCTGCATTTGCAATGACAGTTCGCCACGTTTCGTGTCCAGGAAGCACGCCTCGAGTTGCAGTGACAGCGGTGTCTGGCTGGGGGGCGCCACTAGAGCAGCCAACTCCATTCCTTCCCTTGAAGTTGAACTTGTCACGTCGAGTCACTTGGTTTTGGTAATTCGCCATCAATTTTCACTGTGGCACTTCCTGTATTAACATTCAGAGAGAAACTGAGTGGAAGTAAGGACTTTGAGTTCACAAATCATCTTTAAACACACATGTTCAGTCATGCGCATGTGTTGCAACAAAGTGGGCAGCTTCATTTGTAAATTGCAAAAAAAAGCATCACTTTGACCACACACAAAAAAAGAAAGAGACACGTATTGTCCTTAAATCCATGTAACATATCCAAGCTGATGCCAGACTAAATTCAAAAGCTGTGACCGAGCACGTTGTACAGTTGGAAATAAGAGCTGAGTATCTAAGAATTCATTGCCATGTCTCCCCATGGAATCAAATGTTACATATTTGGATAATTATTGGTCTCCAATGTAACATTTGATGCGTTTTCGAAGAACATAATTATGTGCAACTATGTAAAACTTGAATACCATACATACAAAAGCAGAAGCTTTGCACGTTCTCGTCAGAGACAAATCATGCATACCTCTACAACAATACAGAAATGGGCTTTATTTTCCTGACTGTATTGTATATACTGGAGGTATAAATGGTAGGCGCGTGCTTTGCGTACACACAGTGATATGATGACTTTGTGGAGAAGTGTCAAAAGTGAATACACTTTGCTCAAGGGCACCTCTGCAATGCTCTATAATCACAACATAAAATGTTTTTACGATATTTCATATCTGCTGGAGTTTGGTATGCAGTTTTGAATTCAAAACAAATGTAGGAAGAATACTTCAATAACCAAGGTATAAAGATGAGGACGGCAGCGAGGGAGTGCAGGCTTGTCCCTGGAACAGCCGTGCCTGCAGAGTCACTCACATTCCTGGCTGGGATTCAATGACTGAGCCAGACACATAAACGCGGAGGGGAGGGGAGTGAGTGCGCGTGCGCGTGACCGAGAGATGCAGACAGAGAGAGAGAGAGAGAGAGAGAGAGAGAGAAGGGGGAGAGAGAGCTCATCTCCATACAGTCACAGTGAACTGCGGGGGCCGACGGAGCGGTCCTCGAGAGCGGAAAGAGCTGCTGAAGTAGCGTTTGAATCCAACTAATATCGACTTTCGACAACCGCTTTTCATTTGTTTTCGTCCTCTAGCCTTCGGAATTGGACGCGGGGAACTTTTGGTGGGGTCGTTTTGGAGTTTTAAAGCCAGCCCCACATTTATCCGACATGGACAGTCCCAGCGCCGCTTCAGGGAGCCACTGACCGGCGTTCATTCACTCATTGCGGGAATACAAGTGTGAACCCACAACGAATTTTCGCCCCCCTTCACTAAATGTTTGATGAAGTGCTTCAAAGTTTTGGCCAATTCTCGGACGCGGTGGATTTATCTGGTTCAGGCGCGACAAGACGCTCGTGGTCCCGGGTCGAAGACGAGAGGGGCTTTCGCTGGTAAAGTTGCGGGGAAAACATGGAGACTGTAAGTCGGCAGAGCTTCCAGCCTCATCCGGGACTGCAACAAACTCTCAAGCAGTTTCACCTCAGCTCTATGAGCTCTCTCGGGGGGCCGGCCGCCTTCTCTGCCCGTTGGCAACATGAGCTTCTCTTCAAGAAGGACGGGAAGGAGCCCGAGGCTGTCCTGCAGCATCTACCGCCGCCAGTGATGCCGGGGCCGCTCTTTATCCCATCGGACCGTTCCACGGAGAGGTGCGAGACGGTCCTGGAGGGCGAGACCATCTCGTGCTTCGTGGTCGGAGGGGAGAAGCGGCTGTGTCTCCCCCAGATCCTCAACACGGTGCTGCGGGACTTCAGCCTGCAGCAAATCAATTCGGTGTGCGACGAGTTGCACATCTACTGCTCCCGGTGCACTGCCGACCAGCTGGAAATCCTCAAAGTCATGGGGATCCTGCCCTTTTCGGCGCCCTCCTGCGGCCTCATCACCAAGACGGACGCCGAGCGGCTGTGCAACGCGCTCATCTACGGGGGCGCTTACCCTCCTCGTTGCAAGAAGGAGGCGGGCGGCGGAGGAGCGCTGGAACTGGAGCTCACCGAGAGGAGCTTCAAAATCTACCACGAGTGCTTCGGCAAGTGCAAGGGCTTGTTTGTTCCCGAGTTGTACACCAGCCCCAACGCAGCGTGCATCCAGTGCATGGACTGCAGACTCATGTACCCCACGCACAAGTTCGTTGTGCACAGCCACAAGGCGCAGGAGAACAGGACTTGCCACTGGGGCTTCGACTCGGCCAACTGGAGGGCCTACGTCCTCCTTGGCCAGGATTACACGGGCAAGGAGGAGAAGAGCCGCCTGGAGCAGCTCCTGGACGAAATCAAGGAGAAGTTTGATTTCGCCAACAAGTACAAGAGGAAAGCCTCGTCCAGGGTGAGTTGGAGCGATTGTGTGTCATTCAGAAAAAAAAAAAAAAAAAGTGATGTGTTTTGACAAGGTGTCTGCGCACGTTGAATTGCACTTAATGGACTTAACTGTATTTAATCGAGGGAGTGGCACAGAAGACGATGTTTTAAAACGTTCTCAAAGGGACATTGGTAGCAAGTTGAATAATCGTCCATCCACATCAATGTTCATTTTAACGACAAGCTTACAGAAAATGTTCCAAGAACATTACTCTCAAATGGAAAGTTAACCCTTTAATAATGCATCGTTAAAAGTTGTCCGTGTGTGTTTTAGTGAGTGCTTAGTCATCATTAGCATGTTATTACTAATTACGCCATATATACAATAATGACACTATAACACCTCTGGTGGCAATAAAGTCACTATTTGCAAGGGAAACACTTCTCAGGCCCAGTTTTATTGGGCCTTACTGTAAATACAATCCCATTTCCCAACAAATGCCTCACGGGGATTGTGTCAACATAATATCTATTTGAGGTGAAATGAAAGAAACCACTATTGATGAAATTACATCTTACGCCGCAGGCCACAGGGAAACTTCGGTTTATGTATCCTACGTTAGCTTTGGTTTGTAAAGTGTCTGTGTGTGGTGGTAGTTGGTACTCTGTTGGCAGTTGCTATGACGATAATAGCAAAATCGGCCACTTCATCGGTGTTGTATTTCATGTCCGAAATGTTGGTGACAACACATTTTATTCCTCTTCTCGATGTATAGTTGAAAGAAGTGCCTATTTTGGTTTACAATCTTTCTTGCCATTCTTCTAATCTGATAAGCTACGACGAACTAGTAAGGAAGTGTTGACGAGAAATGTCAAGTATGAGCAAATTGACAGACATGTAAAACTGTATGAATGCATAATAATGAGACAAGTGATGTGCCGGTAAGAGTTTGCAGGGAGGAGAAAGAGAGAAGTTTGTGTGGGAGATTGATAAAAGAATCCTACCCCCACCCCACCCCCAGGGCCGCCAGTGATGCCGGGGCCGCTCTTTATCCCATCGGACCGTTCCACGGAGAGGTGCGAGACGGTCCTGGAGGGCGAGACCATCTCGTGCTTCGTGGTCGGAGGGGAGAAGCGGCTGTGGCTCCCCCAGGTTACCCACACCGTGCTGCGGGACTTCAGCCTGCAGCAAATCAATTCGGTGTGCGACGAGTTGCACATCTACTGCTCCCGGTGCACTGCCGTGCTGCGGGACTTCAGCTTGCAGCAAATCAATTCGGTGTGCGACGAGTTGCACATCTACTGCTCCCGGTGCACTGCCGACCAGCTGGAAATCCTCAAAGTCATGGGGATCCTGCCCTTTTCGGCGCCCTCCTGCGGCCTCATCACCAAGACGGACGCCGAGCGGCTGTGCAACGCGCTCATCTACGGGGGCGCTTACCCTCCTCGTTGCAAGAAGGAGGCGGGCGGCGGAGGAGCGCTGGAACTGGAGCTCACCGAGAGGAGCTTCAAAATCTACCACGAGTGCTTCGGCAAGTGCAAGGGCTTGTTTGTTCCCGAGTTGTACACCAGCCCCAACGCAGCGTGCATCCAGTGCATGGACTGCAGACTCATGTACCCCACGCACAAGTTCGTTGTGCACAGCCACAAGGCGCAGGAGAACAGGACTTGCCACTGGGGCTTCGACTCGGCCAACTGGAGGGCCTACGTCCTCCTTGGCCAGGATTACACGGGCAAGGAGGAGAAGAGCCGCCTGGAGCAGCTCCTGGACGAAATCAAGGAGAAGTTTGATTTCGCCAACAAGTACAAGAGGAAAGCCTCGTCCAGGGTGAGTTGGAGCGATTGTGTGTCATTCAGAAAAAAAAAAAAAAGATGTGATGTGTTTTGACAAGGTGTCTGCGCACGTTGAATTGCACTTAATGGACTTAACTGTATTTAATCGAGGGAGTGGCACAGAAGACGATGTTTTAAAACGTTCTCAAAGGGACATTGGTAGCAAGTTGAATAATCGTCCATCCACATCAATGTTCATTTTAACGACAAGCTTACAGAAAATGTTCCAAGAACATTACTCTCAAATGGAAAGTTAACCCTTTAATAATGCATCGTTAAAAGTTGTCCGTGTGTGTTTTAGTGAGTGCTTAGTCATCATTAGCATGTTATTACTAATTACGCCATATATACAATAATGACACTATAACACCTCTGGTGGCAATAAAGTCACTATTTGCAAGGGAAACACTTCTCAGGCCCAGTTTTATTGGGCCTTACTGTAAATACAATCCCATTTCCCAACAAATGCCTCACGGGGATTGTGTCAACATAATATCTATTTGAGGTGAAATGAAAGAAACCACTATTGATGAAATTACATCTTACGCCGCAGGCCACAGGGAAACTTCGGTTTATGTATCCTACGTTAGCTTTGGTTTGTAAAGTGTCTGTGTGTGGTGGTAGTTGGTACTCTGTTGGCAGTTGCTATGACGATAATAGCAAAATCGGCCACTTCATCGGTGTTGTATTTCATGTCCGAAATGTTGGTGACAACACATTTTATTCCTCTTCTCGATGTATAGTTGAAAGAAGTGCCTATTTTGGTTTACAATCTTTCTTGCCATTCTTCTAATCTGATAAGCTACGACGAACTAGTAAGGAAGTGTTGACGAGAAATGTCAAGTATGAGCAAATTGACAGACATGTAAAACTGTATGAATGCATAATAATGAGACAAGTGATGTGCCGGTAAGAGTTTGCAGGGAGGAGAAAGAGAGAAGTTTGTGTGGGAGATTGATAAAAGAATCCTACCCCCACCCCACCCCCAGGAAAAAAAGACTAGTGATGCTATTTGCATGAAATGTTACATATGAATGGGGTTGATGAAGCAGGGTTTAGAAGTATTGTGGTGGAAACATAATATGATCCCAACAAAGGGAGCATTCAGCAAACATCGGGCCCACCCCTCCCCCAAATATCCACCTACCCCAGGCCAGCAACCCACCTCTGACACACACACACACACACACACACACACACACACACACACACACACACACACACACACACACACACACACACATTGGTCTTCAGCCTCTCTCACCTCCTTTTTACTCCAGTCTGATTGCCACCGTAGTGGACTTGTGGGGCAAAACCCTTAGTTTGATCAGACATAGAAAGCAAAGTGTTTGGAAGCATCTCACCTCTTGTCCTGTACAGAGGATTCTCTCAGAGGAACACGCCAAAGAAAAGAGAAAGCGAGAGACCCTTGATGTACCGGAGACTGCCAAAGTCCCGCCATGCATGGCGAATACCCACTCTTGGCACACACGTTCATTCAAGCTGGAGTGGGCACACACCTCACGGAGCCCACTTTCTAGGGCCTCTTCTACTTTTATAGAAGAGCCCGCAAGGCACTCAAGTGTTATGCCAAAGGCTCATTTGCTTTTTAATCTGACTCCTTTATCCACCCTCCCCCAAGTACCGTGTTTCAAGAAACGCTAATGAGGGAATACATGCTGGGTAGGAGTTGAGGAAAATTGTTAAACTTACGGCAGCGGAGCTCCCCTTTGTCAGCACATTTAAGTAACGATGAGGCACTTTGAAAATGTTCTTGGAGCCTGTGAGCAGAAAGTGCCAGACTATGCTGCCTTATGCCTTTTTAGCTCCCAAGAAACACTGTCATCTGTGTGCTGTCAGCAGCGGAACTGTACAGCCTCTGTGAATATTAATGAGTCTGTTACAGCAGTGTTAGCAGAAGTCTCGAATGCAGACAGACACAGGAAATGATATTGCCACACTCCACCCCCCCTTGCAGACATTCCTCTAAGAGCTTCCTTCCGAGACACATGCATGCAGAAGTCTGAACATAAGAAAATAGGACTGCTGTGGCATGTCTTTACTCTCTGAAAGTTGTGTTTGAAGATAACACATGCAGAGACAACGGCAAACTTCAGAGCTAATGAGGCTGAAACTAGTGAAGTCGGTGGTGGACAAGATTTCTCTCTGGTTTCTCGCTGGTTCACTTGTGGGAGGCAACCCGAAGCCATATCTGTCCACTTAAGCTCCATATGGACAGGGAATGATTTACTATTTTGCTAACATTTGAGTATTTCTGGCATTGGAGACCAGTGGTTGGTTGGCAATGGTTTGAATCCCATTTTGTGGTCTTTCTGTGTGGAGTTTTCCCTTTCTGGGATTTCTTTTGGCACAGTGGCACTTGTATCTAACCCCCCCCCCCCCACACACACACACACACACAGGGATGTGTGGGCGGTCTGGACATAGATGCATAAAACACCTGAATAATGTGCCTTTTTTCCATACACACACATAGATTGTCATTAACCTGACATACTTGCAGTGCAATATGTGGGCAGCCCTCATCAACCCATTCTTTCCTCATCAAGTGTATTTTTTTAGACACATGGACAGTGGTGTGTTCACCTCCACACCCCACCAGGCCATACCACTGCTACCGGTAGAGCAAAAAGGGACAGTTGGATAAGTGGGTGCATGCTCTACCTTCCAAAATGGGTTGTGTCTTGTTCCATATCCATCAATGTTTCTTTGGAGAAAAAAGAAACGGAAACTTTCCGGCTCCCATTTTGAAATCTGATTGAATGGTAGGAGACAGGCAGCCATAACAATGTGACATCTCAGATCTCCCACGATAGAAAAACGTCTGTGGATCAGAAATTTGAATGCGCTTGTTTGATTTTATGCATACATGCCACATCCATCAACAACTGTGGCTGAGCTTTGAAAAAGAACATGTTAAAACTGTCCGTGTTGGATGAACGTGAAAAATAAAGTAGAGGCCATTTTGTTGCGTTTTGCCCCTATGTATGCATTGGATGTGCCTGAGCACACCCGGCCAGTGTCGAGACCTTCATTTTGTGTTTAAAAAAGACAAATTTGCACACTATGGAATTATTACGACATGAATAAAAGTTATGGCTTACACGCAATTCCATATTTGGTTTTAAATTCGGTAGACAGACACCTATATTTAATCATATTCATTTGGTATCCTCTATGTTGGCCCCTTTTAGTCCCACCGCCAAGGCTCTCAGAATCCTTGATTGCTCCTCTGGCTATTTGCCCTGTATCTAAAGGGACCGCTTGTTTCAGGGGCAAGGTGGTGCAGTGGTGCTGCTGGGGCCTCAGAGGAAGTGAACTCCCAGAGGGGATGGCAGCACATGTCCTATTTCATATGCAAGGCACTGTGCCGGCTAAGCCGGTTGACAGCCAGCCATGTCCACGTGGTGGACAGGACAACAGCTGGTGGCTGTGCATTTCAATGGCTGCAGAGGGAATATTTCCATCCTCCTTTTGCTGCAGATCAGCAAATGTGACAGTTGAAAACGTCTGCTGCAAATGCTGAATTTGCGGTTGTGTGGATTTTATGCCTTTTTCTTCCTTTCTTTCATTTACTTTTGCTGGGAAATAGTAAAATGTTCATGTTTTGAAAAGGAGGAAGCCACTAATTCAATTAGCTGCCAGAAATGAGTTGCATGCTTGACGAGGCTGTCAGTCTGTGTATGTAATGGAGGACTCTCAGTCTACACTGGGAAACTATAAATGCTCCACTGACATTCAAATGTACTGATGTCAAACATGGTTGAAGACGCGATCGCTTCTCAAGCCCAATTTCACTGGAGTGACAGCGACAGGGAAAGTCCTCTCTCACCAAAGTTCAAATGGTTGTTCCGCTCTGAAACAAAGTGTAGGTAGTTAGAAAATAACATCAGTCGAATTATGCATTGAAAGGTACATTTTCTGAAAACACAATTTTAGCTAGTATCAAAAAAAAAACTCAAAACATTATTAGTCACTGTGCTATACTAATTAAAATAAAGTCAGTACAAGCAAAGGTGTTCAACAAGTTTTAATAGAAATCCTCACAGATTTCTCCATTTCATTTACACACATGGAGCTGCATTTTTCAAGAAGCACATTCATGATTCCCCTGCAGACACTCAACCAAGCTAGGCAATTGTGTAAATAGCTCATCGTTTCCATTTTTCCTTTCTTATACACGTACAGTTATGCACAACTTTCCACAAAGAAAAATTCTATGAAGATGAAAACAACCATTCATGAACGTGACAATTCTTCACTCCATGTCTTTTGGCTAAGAGCTGTTCATTTCAATGTTTCTCTCATACATGTGAACAAAAGTGTCTCAATTTCATCAAACACGATAGAATCAACATCAAAAGTAATTATTGTGTTGGTGTTTTTGACTGTTCTTTTTTTTAAATACTAGTTTCATTCAACAAGCGCAACATCAAATGGCACACATACAATCCCCGTCACACTTATCATGTAGTCTGCATTTTTAGTCAAACCCTCTTTGTAAATTCACCACAAACCAATGATAAAAGCCTTTTAAGTGTGAACAAACGAAATGGTGCAATGCTGGGTTCTTTTTTTTTTTTGAACAGTGCTGTTGGAAAACACACACCACATGTGAATTATATTTTGAAAAGAGCCCAAGCAGGCCGTGCGGCTACAACTGGCTAGTTTTAGTCCATATTCGGACCAGTTTTCAGACAAGGCGCGGAGAATTGAAATAAAGCTCACACTAGAGACAGCTGGTTATCCCTGACCATTTTGGCCATCTACTTAAACAACATGGAGGATAAATCGCTTCCCATATACTAATGCATGAAGGCGGTGTTATAGGCAACCATGCATAGGAGCTGTCTTGGAATGCGCTGCACGCAAAGGTCGGAGCACAACATGTGTTTCAGAAGCAAAGTGCATGCGCAGAAATCAAGTATTTCCTCCCACTAGGTGAAATCCCTGTCAGAATATTCATAGCCCTCTGCTAACAAGTGCATTCAGCTCACAGTGTCTATTCTTAAATCTTCGAAGGACCTTAAGCATGTCTCATTGGGATTATTGCACAAGCGGCACGGAAGGAAGAACTCCTTGACCTCCCCCAGGTGTTGCGTGAAGAAGAAGCTCTCGCATAGTCAGATGGTGCAATTTGATGACTGGACTGTCTGTTGGCTTGTGAACAACACTGTCGTTTTTATTTTCTTTTTTTTTTCCATGAGCATTCAATATTGATGGTAGGTTACCGTAGGCGTTGAGGTCCAGCTTGTTTATTTAATGAGATGGTCTTTGAAATATTCATCGACACACATGGTGCATAAGCTTGGCTCTAGCGACCATTCAACTATTCAACACGGCATAAAGCCATTCCTACCATGAAATGTGGACAATGTCCGAACATATTCCATGGAAATCATAAAGTACGGAGATTACTGAGGGTAATACATGATTAAACAGTTATTATTCGATGAGATAATATAATGCTTGTCGTTTCCATAGAATAGAGGTCACCATGAAAGGGCATACACAAGCATTAAGATGCATCCTTCGCAAGCAGAGTTCACAACACTGGACTGACAAGAATGAGTTCAGGCTAATGATTGGGGCAATTTTTTATGGATAAACTCTCGTTCATGATCGAGTCAGACATAAAATAAGATAAGATAAGAAACCCTTTATTAGTCTCACAATGGAGACATTCCTAATTCACAGCAGCAAAGTTATGAAAGGAAGAAGTAGAAGAACAAAATATAGGAGTTGCTGTAAAGGCAGCCACTCTCGCGGTGCCATCTTGAAGTCAAAATAACAAAATAATACAATGATGTTACCTTCTCGGGGAATATTATGTGGTTCAGACTAGGGGTGGTGTTTGGCTGAAGCTATCGACATCACAGGCGACAAAATACTCAGCAAACATGGTGGATAAGCAGTGCAAAAAATGCTTTGATGAAAAGTCTGATTTGCCATAATTTCCAAGCCTTTAAGCCTCCTCCCCAAAGAAAATCAACAACATACTGTCTGTTTTCTATCAGACAGTGCCTTAACTCTTCAAAATCCTTCCAAATTCTTGTAAGAACAAGTTCTCTTGTGTCACCGTGAAGTGCTGAGACTGTGGCTGACGGCGCTGTATTGATACTTGAAAGGCATCACATCAGATAGGCTTAGTTTAGGCAAGCAACAATCATCCTATTGTCTCCTGCTCGTGTGGTTTGTGTGCGTCAGCAGTCGCAGCTCCACCAAAAGCGATCCGCTTTGACAAGCTCGATACGCATCATCTTCAAAATGAATTCCTTCAAGAGTTGCCGCGCTGTGGAAATGACATCGTTTGCGACAGACATTATGAGATTAAATGGTGTGTGTATACGTGTGGCAGTGGGTCCTTTTTGCTGCATCAGCCCGTTTGACAGCATTGCTGGCCTCTCCCCCACCCGTGTTCCCCTGCGCACCCATATGTTTAGAAGAGCAGTCAGCAACACGCAACCTTTCCCTCCCCTAATAAAGAGGTGACCCGCTTCACCCTTTGCCTCTATTATATGCCCGGCCCACCAATCGCGTGCTGCTTTGTAAACTCCCACGAGGCAGATGGCTGTCTGAAACGCGTGCGTGCGCGCACGCACACACACACACACACACACACACACACACACACACACACACACACACACACACAAAATAGTATCCAACAAATTAACATTCACTGGCAGTGTGATGTGAGGGAATTAGCGTTTGCTTGGTGTCGATGTGTGTCAGATTAGTATGTATGAAAATATTGTATGTATTGCGTCAAAACATTTAGGCAATTCTCGGGAACATCGAAATGTCTCAAGCATCCCGTGCTTCATTGGGTGCGTGATTGTGTATCAGTCTGGTCTAGTATATTATTCGTGTGTGTGTGTGTGTGTGTGTGTGTGTGTGTGTGTGTGTGTGTGTGTGTGTGTGTGTTTGCCGCCTGGATCAGCTGTAGGAGCTGGAGCAGGAGATTAGCATGAGCTCACTGCCTACTCATTTCCATCCCCATCTGCCTGTCTCCCACAGTCACACAGTCTTAGCCCTTGCCCCCAACCACACGCGCACACTCACTCACCACATGTCCACGCACGCGCACACACACACACACACACACACACACACACACACACACACACACACACACACACACACACACACACACACACAACTACACGCTACTGTCAACGTATAGCACAACATCCGCCTGGAACAATCCCCCATAGTGTCATGTCACAATCCAGTGGTCCATGCCAGACCGTTTGGACAACACTCCCACGGATGGGCAGTTTTGTCGAAAGGGCATCTCTTCAATTGAGTCTAATTTTGGAAACGGCAGGTAGATACGGGCAGATTTTCAAAGTTAATACTAAGCTACGCTAATCTCATTTCTGTCTGAACTGACTTAATTCCGCAGAGGACAGAGCTGCCAAGTCAACCTTACAGCTTTGCAAAATCCCCCAAGTCAAGTGGATGGGCTGTTGCTGGCAGACAGTCCCTTAAATACTGTTCATCACTTATCCTTGATCACACAGTTTCTTTTTGTCAACCCATGGCGGAAGAAATATTTAGGTCATGTGCAGACATATTTTGTGGGACAGAGAAGGCATTGTTAGCATTTTGAGAACTTTTAAAATGCGTATATTTGGAAACCGATGAGAAAATGCTTGATGTGAAAGATCCTTTTTTTGTGCATTATTAACATTAAAAGATGAAAAAGTAAGTCGGGTTCACACTGCCTTTGACTCCGCCATGTGGAGTGGGCAACTCCCATGAGCTCAAGGAGCTATTGTTTTGAAGGAACACGGGGTTGGGGTAGTATCTGCACACTGACTGCTTATTCTCACCCCTCTTTTGTGTTCGGTATCAGCTGTGGCGCTATGATTGTTGGACAGATAGAGGGGATGACCCAGCCCCCTACCACTGGGTGATCAGGGCTCCCAAAGCGCCTGAATCGTGACCTATTGCCCATTGTTTGTCTCGCCCCTCCTCCGTTCTCAGTTGTGCCTATTTGCATCTTTTCCTGGAAGCATCAGGGTTTCCTGCAAAGACAAACAAAATCACAAAGCTTGATCTTCCTCAACTCACAAGACTCATCTGAATTTCCAGGAAATGTGTTAAGTGGGATCTGAATGGTCATGTTTGCTGCAAAGGACAGACTTTATGTTTGAGAAGTTAAACACGGGATTGACTTCCAGGTTTGATTTCAATTTCGTGATAGCCGGTGGTGAGTCCAACTTAAAAAAATGTAGACAAAGGCTGTCATAAAACAGCTATCAAACTGGGTGTGCTGATTGGACATACAGTCTGGGCTAGCAAGCCTTATTTGTCAAAGTATTTCTATTTCCCAAGATCATTGTTTTTTTCATAACATTTTCCAATTTTAGGGATTTTGATGCAGTCAACTTTATTGTTGACACTATAGCTGGTGCTTTCTTTCCAGAAGACCCAAGCCGGAGCATTTATTTCACACACCCAGAATTACTGTCAAGATGGTCTTCGTAACGATAAGGCCATGTGGGTTAATCTTAAACAGGATTTATCAGGAGCCGCCTTAATGATCCATTAAAACATTGTCCCAAACCCTGACAAGCCTTTATATCCTTCCTTTGCCATGATTGTAGTAATAAAAATAGTGATTCAGTGGTCCCTTCCGGAAATCTGCGGTAAAATTCCTATGACGTAGAAAATTCTCAGAGGTGAGATCACAGATTTTTAGTCATAACAGTACACCTCTCATTGAGACTGCCCGGACAGAAAAGAAAACAAACTGGAGTCACACTAGTTGCAGCTTGTTAAAATGTTGTCGGGGCAATGGTGGGATTTCTCATTTTACTCCTCGGCAATGAAGTGCAGGAAACAACCTTTTAAAATGGGATTAACATCGTTCCTTCATCCTGCTTGAGAATTTCTCCGTTCAAAGTCACCAATCTCCTCGAATGATTACGCCCCAGCCACACTCTGAACAATGAAGCATCTATGCAGATGTTAAATAAAACAACACTCTGAAAGGGGATCCATCCTTTTCACATTTGTACCTGCCTTCTTGAGTTCCAGAAGCCTCCACCTGGCGCAGACATTTTTAAGCCAATTCCATCCATCCATCCATTTTCCGATCCGCTTATCCTCACAAGGGTCGCGGGGGGGGGGGGGGGGCTGGGGCCTATCCCAGCCGTCTCCGGGCAGTAGGCGGGGGGACACCCTGAACCGGTTGCCAGCCAATCGCAGTTAAGCCAATTCATTTTTGTTAAATCCTCTCCCGCCCTTCCCGTTCAGTCACGTTTCTTGTTTTAAAGCTTACACAAGTATACAGGCATCCAACTCTTGATATACAAGGCATACCTTTCAGCCGTCAAATACATGCACTTACAGCGCTCGTTCTACTCAGTAGACGAGTCCTTTACAGAACAGACAATGGACTTCTTCACGGCCGTGCCGCGTAATTAATGTAATTGTAGATGTCTAAGACAAGGTAATGTGCAGACTGTAACCACCAACCACCTTCAACCCACTGTGAGCACAAAGAGGTTATTCTATGCATCTTCCTTTAAAGAAACTCTGCCAAGGCCACCTTGAGCAATTGGACATCTGTTTGTATAAAGCTGACTGCCATTTATATAGGTCTGCTGTCAGTTTGCGTGTGTGTGTGTGTGTGTGTGTGTGTGTGTGTGTGTGTGTGTGCGCGCGCGCGCGAGCGAGGGGGAAGTTTGGACAAGCTGACTTTTCCCATGTGACCTCTATCGTCTTCTCAAAGGGCTCATCTGTCTGCCCTGTTTAATTATCTGTTAACACACACGCACACGCACCCAGACACACGCGTGTGCACACATGCAAAGGTCAGTGTTGCAGCTGAACCTTACCGCGCCATTGCTACACCCCTTCCACGACTTCCAACCCCCTTCTTTCCTCACCCTCATCCCCCAATTCCGTCGCTCCAGTCATGGCAGGCTGCTGCATGGTTGTCTGCAGAGCATTAAGCCAATTTGATGTGTGCTTGCGCGGCTGCACGTTAAGTTATTATTCACCACTAGGTCTTGTTTCGCATTGTTTCTCTAAAGTTAGGGAATTGTATTCCCATAATGGAGCTTGCATATATCAAACGGCTGAAGGGAAGTCATTGTGTCGTACAGTCCCTGAAATATGACTGTCCTCCTACTGTGTTTCCCAACCAAGCGTGTAAAGACAATAATTGCAGTCCCACCAGTGAAACGAACATGTTAACAAAACGATCCTATTGTAATCAAGGGTATCAAGCATTACTTCACTCTGGCATTACAACACACAGCTGAGGCTGACAATTGTTCACATGACGTTAAGTCGTGGCTGCATTTACAGGTGATCACATGTCTGCAAACAGTCATTCACCTCTGGTTGGCCCAGATGCACTTCAACCCCAGTTTAGAATTTAGACCCCATCAAGGTTCGAGATTGAGAATAATGAATTAGCTTCATTTTCCTGGCAGGGTGGTTGGTGTTCTGAGAGGAAAGCGAGCCGGGAGGCGGTGTTTAGTCTTGGCCCAAGGACAAATCTCGAGGTGTTATGTCTCGCTGTCTCCTTGTCTCTCAGCCTTTCATGTTTTCATGAAGCAGTGACTTCCCCCGTGTCACATCGCCTCCCCAACCCTGCCAGAACGTCGCATCTCACTGCTTTCACTGTCAGACGCAAAGTCATCCACTCAGGAAGCTCCGTGAAACATCAGATTCGACTTCCTGCAGCAATCAATACGATCTCTGGCAGACGCGCACTCACAACTGCATGCGCACAGTGCAGTTGCTCAAACAATACTTCGTGGACACTTCGCTTTTAGAAAATCTTGAAAAGAACAGCTGGATCAGACTCTTTCAATGGAGATGTCCCAGTCATGTGTAGTCAGCTGTCAATGTCGTAATCAATCAACTGGATGATAATGTGCCAGTCAGCCACCATCTTGAAGCACTTAAGTGTAGAGGAATCACAGTTGCTGAGGGAACCCAAAGTCATCACGATATCCAGTCGACAGATTTTCGGAGGTGAGCTGAAGGCCTCGGATGGCCCACTTGGACGGTGCGAAAACAGCTTTTGGGGAAATTATCAAGGACAGAAATGTTGCCATGTAAAGAAACAATATATATGGTCACCATATAGTTTATTGTGAAGAATTTTTACAAATAATATAAAGTCAAATATAATGCTGTCCTTTCATAGCTTCCAAACAGTCATTGATTTTGCCTCCAATAAATAATAGAACACAGTCTCTTTTGACTTGTTCTGGCAGTTCCACTCCATTTTTACAACTCAATGGAATATTAATGGTGACGCTACGACTCTTGTTGACAGAGAAAGCATCCACCCTCGCCCACGCCCTCCCGTGAGGCATCTTAACGCCTGTCGTTTTGCACACCGCCTTTCCCCATAGTTAATTTTCAGTCCACATCAGTCCGCCCAGCATTTGTTGTAGATAAAAGAGTGACTTTATGGATCAACTGGTGATTGAGCCATTGCTCCTTCCTTCTTTCCTCCCCATGGCAGTAATGAAATGATAGATCTTTGATGTTGATGGAGGCAGAAGTGAAGGGATGACCTCACAGCCACCTAATCACCGCAGAGGGACGAGCCGGCGGCTAATGTGTCCATTAGCCCTGTGTCTGACGGAGGAGAAACCAAGCTAGCTGTGAGAAAGAGAACGAGTAGGAGAAAGACAGAAGGGAGGACAGGAAACTTGACGGCATCAACGCGGTCCCTTGGCAGACTGATGCTTTAAATTAACCTAATTTGATCCACATACTGTATATTTTGCTGCTTATGATGCATGCTGCCTTTGCTTATTGGTCTGTAGTTTGCGTTTCAGTTTGAACTCAGTCTTAAACCTGCGATTGTTCTCATTCAACCAGGTCATTTCATTCTCACGGCATTGAATCAATCGCAACTGTACTTTGGCGGTTGACTTAGAATCTCTGAACGGAGTAGGTGGTGTACGACACCACCTATCCCCCGTTCCAAACACCCAATAATTTTGCCTCCAACAAATAACAAAAATACAATCTCTTTTGACTATTTACATTTTCACACCTAAATGGAATATTAACAAGGTTCCAAGGAGTCTCGTTGATCGAGAAAGGCCCTCGTCAAGGTATCTTAATGACTGTCATTTTGAATGACAAAAGAATGATACCATCTTCCTCCCTTAGCTGAGCTTTGGTCTTCTGATCCTAGCCTATATAAGTAGTATATTATATTTCCTTAACTAATTATTATAGCACCCGTTTACTCTACATTATTACATACTGTGGTTTTACAACCAAGTGCTACAAATGGTTGGAGCGTGCCTCCAACTTGGAGCGTAAATCAGTGGCTTTTCCACACCAACTCAAGCTGGTGCAGTCCTGACCGTCTTCTGCAATCCTGGGGTGACTGAGTGGTCACATTTTAAAAAAAATGAGAACAACTGACTCTTTCCAGTGTCGCAGAACTAAGCCAGGATGAGCAGAGTGCTCGGAATAAATTAAATTTAAATAAAATAAATAATAACAATAATAATAAAAGGGGAGGCATGTCTTGTTAGCACGTCCACCTCACAGTACAGAGGGCACGGGTTCAATTCCGGTCCCCGGCTTTCCTGTGTGCGGTTTGCATGTTCTCCCCTGCGTAGGTTTTCTCCGGGTACTCCGGTTTCCTCCCACATCCCCAAATCATGTATCGTAGGTTGACTGAATGCTCAAAATTGTCCCGTAGTGTGAGTTTCAGACACACATCGCTCCTTGTGGCGGCGATGTTGCCGGCGTCAACTATTTCGAGTCGCTAAATTCAGTTTAAATTCATCTCTCCTTTTATTATTTATAATTTTATCTGTGGTTTTATTGTTCTTGTTTTGATTGTAAAGTGTCCTTGAGTGTTTTGAAAGGCGCTTATAAATGTAATGTATTATTATTATTATATTATTATTACACAGACCTGTGAGTTAAAATGTTGTATGCCTTATATTGAACAAACACCAGCCTATAGAAGTAAGAGTAAATCGGGAAATTATGTAGATTACCAATTGAGCAATGTAAAATGTTTGCTTAATCCAGTCAACTTGGACCAACAACAGACCTCTCTCTGGGTTCAGGGCCCTCTCCCTTGCCTTTGGAAACCATGTGGTTTGACTACTGAGTTAAAGCTCTCCCTCCTTCTCTACATGTCTCTTTCGCACTTGCTCGGCTCCCAGAGTTCAACAGTGGAACAAAATGTCCGGCCTGGGAGTGGAAAGTGCCAGTGCGTGCTGGCCAGCCAACTTGATTTTGAGGCTTCCCAGCAACCTGCATTGAACCAATGGGCCTCTTTGTGCTCGGCCTTCACAAAGATATACACCACACTGAAAAACAGGAAAACAACAAACAACAAACACTTCTAAAAATGCAGGTGGGGACTGCCTGGATTCAGCCAGGGTCGAATGAAGAGGAGGTTGCAAATAAAAGCCAATGAATAAACCCAAGAAAAACAGGAAGAAAGTTCTCAGTCTGAACTGAAAAGGTCCCACGTGGTTGACCTGCCTCATTCCTCTTCTTAATCTACCAGACTCGGGTGGCTGGGCAAGTACTTGTGTACATGCATTCCACCATGGCCAAAATACACACACAGTCTTGCCATTTAGATGATCATCAGTATTGCGATAGTTGAATGACAACCACTAATCAAAGCTCACTCCATCCAATACCATACCATCTTTTATTTGAACTGTTCATGGTGGAAAAACACTTTCAGATGGAGGTTCACAGATAATTGTTCAATCGTGCAAACAAGGTTAAAGCTGCTGCCCAACTGTTTTAGTAGAAACAACAACATCCCATGTCTACAAGCGCCTCTGACACTCATAAAGAGATAGCCAGACACAATCTACCAATGCTACCACTGCTCCGACTGGGCTTTATTGACTCAGAATCTGTTTGTGTGTCTTCATACAGTTGTGCTAATGAACTTTGAGCCTCATTATGAGGCCTCAGCAGCCGTCTGTGATTGTGAAAAACACAGCCGGTTGTTGCATTGATGTTGTTTTCTGTCCTTGACCAAACAACCCGACTATTCCACCCTGAACCCGTGGCTTTACAGCTTCACACATTGCACGGGCCACCTCATTGTTGACTGCTGTCTGTGTGCAGGGTGTGTTGAACAAAGTCCCATTCAGACTCCTGACCTGACGCTCAGGACTTCCTTATAGAAAGAGTACTGAGGTCCCTCAGGGACCGGCTTAAAATATTTTTGTGGTGTTTGTGCTACAGAAAGCAGCCAACAGCAACAACCACTGACATTTCTATTTCAGTCTGATTATGCTGATTGGGGGCTGTGGTGGGGTGGATGCTGCAGACAGTCAGACAGCACCCTGGCATAGGCAGAGGCAGGGAAAAAGCGATAATGGATTGACTTTAGAGTGTGTTAGAAGGTGCCAGACAGTCTCTCTCCCTCAAAGTGGGCTAGCCCGAGCATTAAGGCAAGGCTGTCTTCCTTTCATGCTTGGAGAGAGCTGAAGCATTAAGTCAGGGAGACCAGTGGCTAGTGTGAGTGTGTTTATGCTTGTGAGCCTAATGCACCGCCTCCATGCAGCACACAGCTCCCTGGCCCTGCATTATCCCAAATGCTGCTCCTGTGATTGGAGCGCTAATGTGGTTGCTAAGCAAATGCAGTCATCCTGGACTAAATCGGAATGGGAAAGACTGCTTCCTGGCCGGCTGGCTAGTGGGCTGGACCGTAGCTAACATGACTCACGCGCACATAACACGCACATGTTCAGCAACAGATGAAGTTTGAACCTCAGAAATGAGCTGAATTAGTTCATTTACTCTACAAATTAAAAGCTGTCTTTAAAACAGAACTAGAATTAGATTGCGGAAATACTAAATAACCCCCCCCCCCACACACACACACACACACACACACATGTTCTAAGAAATGATACACTCACATTTGAAACAAGTAAACACACTTTGCTTGGGCGGGAAGAAAGGGAGACGAAACACAAATGGAAAGCTAAAACTAGCTAAACCACTGGAGCCTTAACATACTTAACTGTATGAGCCAACTGTAATGTAATACACACTGCAGCAAAGTGATTCTTTTGGAGAAATATGAGCAGGGTGAAATGTGAAAACAGTCTGGTGACAGCCAGCCCAGCGGCAGAAAACAAATTCTCCAAAGTCGAGTGATGCAACAGCATTTTGAACCTCACCCCATTCACTTTTCACCACTCTGTGTTCTAAGTATATACTTGTATGGTATTGCGGTGTTTACTAGGCAATTGGTCATTTGTAATTGCACCCTCTTATGGTTGCTGCCAAATAAAATCCATAATGCGCACACCTCTCCTTTGGGAAGTACTGACTCCACAACATACTTGGTATGAAGCGACAGCCCCATTTTTGCATGTGAACAAATAGTTCAACATTCTTCAGTGGAAACTAAATTGTGCGGAATCTATATGTTTGTAGTTCAGGAAACACTTTTCTAATCAATCAAAAGAAGACAGTGACATGTTGATTAGTCTAGCCAACGCCACTGCCTGCACTCTGGTTACCTAACGGGCCGCCAGCCACCAGATCTTATTTCCGGTAAAGTGAGATGGCAGCTCGGGCTCAACGGTCCGTCTGAGTCGGAGATAGAGGTGGATGGGGTCGAGGTTAAGGATTGGATTGTGAACGTGGCTTGAATTAGTGCAGCAACCGCTAAGGTTACCAGTCAGCACAACACATTCTTGTGACAAGACCTGAGAGGTCGTGGGCCAGCAATTAGCCTGTGTTGAAGTCAAAAGGTTGTGATGAGTTGGGCCAGGAGGTACCAACATGGATCCACTTTCAACATGTTTGCGGTAGCGTGGGCTTGTGCCTAAGAGCAAAGTGTCATCTACTTTTAGCCTCACGCTTTAAGTGTCAAATTTCCCCACCTTACGTTCAGACTACTGGCTCAGTTTAACACTTGAGTGAAACTTTTTACGAACGCATGCCAACGCTGTCATGAAAACAAGATTTTGTTTTACCGTAATGTTATGACTGAGGTCGTAAGTTAAGTATTTCAATGGCGACTTGAGGGAAATGAGGACCTTGTTTAAGTGTTATGTGCTGGACACAAATACTTTATATTTCATTTGCTCACTTTTAATGAATACATTCTAAGGCAGGGTCTTTGTTGAGAGGTATGGCTCAACTTGGCTAGCTAACACTTGCCCAGCCAAACTTAGCTTTTAATAAGAATGCACAAGTTCTGGTGAATGTTGACCATGTTTATAGCAGAAATCAGAGAAAAAAAATTGTGTGCATCAAGACTGTAAATGTTCAAACCAACAAACAGTCTTCCAAAAGAAAGACCAAAATTGTGTTGCTGAAACATAATTGGTGTTTTAATAATTGGAGCTGGCCTCTTCCTCTTCCAACATGACCGTGCACCAGTGCAGAAACAAGACATAAGATGACAGTCTGGTGGGGATGAGCTTGACTTGTCTCCACAGAGTCCTGACCTCAACCCGTTAGAACATCTTTGGGATGAATTAGAGCTCAGACTGAGTGCCAGACCGTCTCGTCCAGCATCAATGTGTGACCGCACAAATGCGCTTCTAGAACAATGGTCAACATTTCCCATCAACACAGTCGTAAACCTTGTGGACAGCCTTCCCAGAAGCTGTTAGAGCTACAACGTGTGGGCCAACATCATATTGAACGCTATGAATTTATGTCACTTAAATTTATATCTGGGCCAAAGCAGGTGAGCCAATACTTTTGACCATATAGTGCTGTATATGGTTGTCAACTGGCTCATGAGTGTTTATATGGAAAACCTTTCAAAACTAGAAAAAGCCACATATTCCTGTGGTTTGGAGAGCATTTGTCGAAACGAAAAAACAGGCCATACTGATCTAAGTGAGTCTGTTGAGTAATGTTCAATTACAATATTGTACAATTGATACATTGATAAAGAAAACATTCAAATCTCTGATAGTAGAACGACTATATCTAGAGCCATTATTACGGATTATGGCTGTTCTGAAGGAAACAATAAAGAAAAATAATACTTAATTAGTGATGAATAATATTAATACTTGTGAACAAATCATGGAACAAAAAAATCGCACTGGTAGCACGTGACGTAGCACAAGCCTGAAGAAGTGTGTTCCTCTGTATGAGCTGTGACGAAGGCCTCATGTGGGCCTGACCTGATTCCAGCAGAGCATCGCGTGCCTGACCAGAGCGTCTCTCTGTTCTTGTCCTCTCTTTCTCTTTCGCATCCACCCATCCAACCCACTCTTACTTGCCCACTTTCCCCACCTCACTCGGCCATTCTTGTGTCGCTCTCTTTTCCCTCTCTCTTTCTCCCCACATTACAGTGTGACTCACCACCCCTGCTGCTCAGTTCACTTGAACACACTCTCTTTTGCACACACACGTGTGCTCCCACACACGCAAACACACACACACACACACACACACACACACACACACACACACACACACAGGCTCTCCGGGCTTGCTGCACTCTTACCTCTGTAGAAACTAATTGAACATTTTCACAGGAATGATGCAACAGACAAAAAGAAGGGTCACAGTTTTTTGGTGTTCAAGAAGTGCGGAGTATGTGTCTGTTAAGAATTTTACAGAAGATTAAATCAATTGCTGCACACTAATGTAATACAAACTGAAAGGAAGATGGTTGGAATCTTATGTTTATTTTGGATACTTAGGTACAGTATGTTTTTTAGATAGTTGTAATGTATGGTATATAGGGCTGCATGATATTGGAAAAATCTGTGATGTGGGTGTTCAATAATATGATATGGATTTTGTTGCAATATTTAAAATGTTCCAAAAGCAGTGCTTCTTAATTATTTTCTTGTTATGCCACCATAGGAAGAAGGAAACTTTTCGCCCCCCCAACTCGTCGCAGCAGTTTCATATATCTATGAAATTGTTATAAGTACAGCTTTGCATAACCGTGTATCCTTATTAACGTTAAAGAAAACAAAAAAAGAAAGAGAGATCAACTTACAACAAAAAATAACTGCCAACACTGTTTTTTAGTATGTAACAGAAAATATTTGTTGTGCATCAATTTGCTTGAAATCTAAAAAAAATGTGAGTGCCACTGCCACCTTCTGTAGTAGATGTGCCATTACACTTTATTCCAGTAAAGTTAAAAAAATCTATTTATCTGTCTGTCCACGCGCACACACACTCACGCACGCACGCACGCACGCACGCACGCACGCACGCACGCACGCACACACACACACACACACACACACACACACACACATTTTGCCCCTAGATACAGTTCTGTTATTGAATGGCGACGCACATTTAAGCTTGCATCTCATTGGTAAAAGTCAGATAAAAGCACAACATTCCATCTGAAAGTATGAATTTATCACACGTCTTTTGCGATCTCTATGTTGCATGTGCCACCCTTGCGATGACCATATTTTTGTGATAACTCGTGCAGCGCTAATTGCATATTCAGTGAGTCTTGAGGCCCCAGTTTAACTTGCCAAGTAGCCACTGGAAGGACGCCAGCATGAAGTGGAGGGCGTGAATACTCTGTCACGATTCATGTTTCACCGGGCAGGCAGGTGGAAGGATCATGTGTGCGTGTTGGAGCCATAATCTGCAGTGGCAGTAGATTTTCAATCTGCCAAAACGTGCCCGCACACAGCCACCGATGACGATGACGTTTAAACCAAAAGACGTAAAAGCGGTGCTTGGATTGGTAAACATCTTATATTTTTGACGAGCATGCCAGAACAGCCACGAGCTTCACATACACAGTCTTTCAGCGTTGGTCCTGCTCTCAGGTTGTGTCCGTGCTGTGCCTCATTACAAACACTCAAGCATTCAGGAAACCCTTACCCCACTTCATCTTTTAGAGGTCCTCTTGTTGGGAGGGATCATCCAAGGCCTGTCATCCCCAATTATCCAGATGTGGGCCTCTGTCCCTCTCTCTAATCCATCCCCGCTTTTGCTCTCTCTTTCTTCCCTTTCTATCGTGTGGTTAGGACACAAAAAGATAGCAGGGCAGCAACAGCATTGTTTGTGACTCTTATATAATATGTAAAAAGGTACCTATTTGATGGATGCTGTTGAGTCCTGCGGTTTTCCATCAATTAGCCTTTGATATAGCCGAACTGTCAGAGTACCACATAGTTCGGTATAGCATTTGTGAAAGGAAATGTCTTGATAGAGATAAGCAGAATGGTAATGGATTTAAGATGACATACTTGAGATGCTCATTTCCAGAAGTGCTCTTAGTGAATGCAAAGGGAGGCAACAGGTGTCCGCTGCAAAAATGTGACACCTGTTGGAAATCCAGAAGGTGTGGAAAATAAATCAGGACAATGTTGATTGACCAAAAGCTTTACTTTCACTCTCATGGCGCGATATGGCAACACTGTATGCTTCAAATTAAATTTGGCGTAGTTTCATATTTCCGACAAGGATTGGCCAAGTCAAATTGAATTGAACTCCTCTGCATTATTTAACACCACACCATCCCCTAAAAAAAGAGGGTTTTGGGAGATGGCGCAAGAGGAGATACAGTGTGCCAGCAGGAAGTTTTTCCACCCACAGACTTTCACCTTGGACAAGACATCATAAAAGTTCATTGCTACGAAAGATATGGATGCTTGCTTTTCGTCTTGTCTGCTTCATTGCATTTCTCTCATTTGGGTGTCATTTCCATCCAGATGTCGTCTTTATTCTCTCGCAACAAAAATAGTGACGCATCTACACAGTGGAAAATGTCGTCTTGAAATGTTGACCGGGCGGCTCTCCGCAGGCCAGCAAACAAGATGATATTCACGTGATGCGTCCCTTTTTGAGTCAGAAGCATTATGTTTACGGGGCAACGCGCCTTTTCTCGCCTGGCATTTTGTGCTGGATTGTCTACGATGTGGGCAGCCTTACGAAGCTGACCAATGCTGGTTAGGGGGAGAGAGGACAGGCTGCCACCAGTGCTGCGTCTTTAAAAACTCTACCCAAGCTGCTTTTCAGATTACCAGGGCTGCAAACTAGGTAATCGCCCCTCAGCACGAAGGGGCTTATATACCAACTGCAAAGTACACACAATTCATTTCCAGCGCCACCTCTCCCTGCTTGCTGATTTAATCCGATTCTTGCTTTTTCTGTTTTGTTCTCACTAGTATGTGAGTGGGTGCTGTTGTTTACTGCCCGTTTGTATTTAGATGCACTTACGCGTATGGCTTTTGAATGTGCGAGTGGCAGTATGTGCAAGCAGCATGTGGCACCAATGCAGGGTTCCCGATGCAAGAACTATGCTTAGTTTAACAAACAGTAGTCTTGAGAGAAAAGTTGTCTTACTGAACACCATTTTTTAATAGCTTAGAAAAAACACAATCCCCTATATTTATTGTATCTTTCAATATTGACACAGGAGAGCAGCACTGGAGGTTAGTTTTGGCACGCAGGATGGTGCTGCTCTGGAAAGGGAGAGTGAGCCAAAAAATTGTGGGTAAGCAGGCATTACATTTGCCTTCTGGAGCCAAGGCAAAATCTTCACCCCCCATATTGTTTCGCAAGACAGGGTCGCTCAAAATAATTGCACACACAGAGAGCTACTGTATAGCTTTAAAAGCAGCATTGGATGAGAAATCCATCATCAAATAAATATTCTTACTAATACATGAGTAAAACTAGTCTTCCGCGTTACCCTGACCCAGCTTGCTATGGTGTGGTTTGCTGAACATTTCAAAGCTGCTGCTCCATGAGAAAATAAAACCCCAACATCCAGGAAAAAGTGATCTTATTTTCTTTCTTGTGTGTTCTGGAGACAACACTCCCTTCCTCAATGTTCCTTTTCCCAGCTCATATGCTTCCCATCAGGCAAAGTGATCTGCATGACGTCAGTGAGTACGTGTGTGTGGTGTGAGTGCATGGAGAATGGCAGAGAAACCAGCCCTGCTTTCCAGATGTGAGAGGAGAGAGGGAAATAGGGGGTGTGGGGGGGGGGGGGGGCAGGAGGGAGGATGAAGGCGAGTGAAAGCCACAAACTGTAATGGAAAAACGGCTGCCCCTGTCGTTTCCATTAGTTTTGCGATACATGTGAAGGTGGGATGGACGATGTCACCTCATGTCACCTCATGGTGTTCAATCATCTGTAGCCACAACACTTCTTCCCTAACAGCCAAGCTTGACACCCTCGTCAAACCAGTTTCCTCATTTGCTCACTCCGCAAGGAATCTATTACACAAATACGACTATTCCCGAGTTCCTTCCTCGTCCTTAAATATTTTGACCTCCTCAAGTCCTCCGTCAGACCAAAAACCCTCTCTCAGAAGCTACGGCGGCTTCTTTCTGAGTTGCTCAGTGTTTACAAGAATAGTGATGGCGGTGAGTGAAGCTCAAAATTTCTGCTGCCATGTTATTCAACCTGACCCCTCAATGAACTCGCTTTGGCCAGGGTACTTGGGCCGTTAAATGAGAGACATAAAGAAGGGCAGTGACCTCTAGTCATTAAATGACATTTGGTGCAATTAAGCCTTTGAATGCCCCTCCCTTGATTACTTCTCAAGACTGTGTTTGTCGAGTGCGCCTGCATTTCTAACAGCTAAGACACAGTCGACACACTGTGTCTCGCCGTTTCTTTCTATTTTCACGGCGGTTCAGTCAAGCAGCCAGAAAGGCGGTTTGGGCTACTTTTAGGTCAGTTGGGTTCACCGCCTTTTTGTGACACCTTGAGATCAACAATACCACAGAATTCTCATTTTCGTTTTCCAACGGCATAATTAAGGAGCTAATGGGGTCCCGGTTCAACAGCAAGCCAGGCAACTTTACGCGCTTCTTGACACTGCAGAAAAATACAATATCCTCCAGCCAAAACAAACGTTGAACCTCCATTTTACTTACTTAGAAAAAACTGCAGATTTCTTTGCGGAAGGCTTGAAATCAGATGGCAGGGACGACTGATGACAGCAACTACTCCAATTAGTTGATGAGAGTTACTGTTTGAAGGTTGTTGTTTTAAACTCCAGGTTTATATGGCTCCAGGGTCAACTGGTCACAGTTTTACAGGGGTGGAGGCTAGTTCGCAGGCAGCTCATGCCCCTCTCATGCCATCTGGCAGTCATAAAAATCAACCCAGTAAGACTCAGTTTTGTCCTGTTTAATGGGACTCTGCGGGGCTGAGCTACGGTGGAAGAAAGATGCGGGACTGTTTGGTTCCTCACGCCGCACTTTCTACCCAAGATTCCTTTGTCTCACAACCGGTGGTGGTCATGTGTTTTGTCTTTTTTTTCTGTTTTGTGTGTGCACGTGGACACGGGGTCTGGCCCTTTAAGTGGGTTGTCATTACATAATGTCCTTGTTTCCTTCCTTCTTTTCTTCTTTCCTTCATCAGTGACCGAGTTCACGTAGCACAACGCGTGATGAGCGACATTGATGCCATATTCAACTCAAATCAAAGACCTTATTTTCAACGTACAATTTTATTTGCTCCAAAAAGAGTGAAACGTGTCAAGCGAATTCAGTCATGAGCTGCAAGCCTGTGCAGTGAGGCAAGAAATGGGGGAATACAAACAAATACCAGCATTAACCAGTATTGAGCAGTTGGATCCATTTAAATATGATGGAGTGGGGAACTGATTAAAAGCATTAGCACGACTTGAGTCCTCCAAGAAGTGAAAAAGAGGTCTGAAGTCCTAGTTGGATGAAATAACATGAAACACCACTGCGCTGTTTTTTTCTTTTTTTCCACCACAAAGTCCAGAACCAAGGAAAACACTGATGTCAGCAAGCAAGTACTCTATCAGACACAAATTAGATAACACACAGAGAATTTATTTTTCTCTGCACTTGTGAACTTTGAGCTCCTTTTTCATTTTGGACACTTCCTCTGCTGCTTTCTAGTGGAATCACTTCCACATGTAGTCAGGCTTTAGCAGACATGACAAATTAGAGAGTGAGAAAGGAAACGTTTGAGTATTCTCAGTGCCACGACAAATGACATCTCCACCTACTAATAGGTCACAGATCACTTCTATTCTCGGCCTCAGAGCACAAAACTAGTCAATGATAACATCAACAATGGAATCATTTCTTGAAGCGTGGAGTCTTCTGGCTCCTTCAAGCCCCCGCGTGTCCCGCAAAAAAAAAATTCAGAGGCACGCCAAGCAGAACAAATTTGACCAGTCAGAAATGTAGAGATTCCTGCAAAGGAGACGACTGTATAGTCTGCAGCCTTCCAGAGAGGGAGGCCCTGAGGAAAAAAATAAAAAAAAGCTTAAGGACAGTGCTTTTGTCACAATTACGGCTAATCCCTTTAGCTCCAGAGAAAGTGAAGACCCCCTGTGAGTCCTCTCTCACCCGGGGGGGGGGAAGCTATGTGGAGGGGAAGGCCACGCTAATGGGGGGAAGGGGCAGAGCGGCGGTGGTGGGGAATCTGCCCCACAAGAGAAGAGAAAGTCTGAAACTATCATCTATCTTTTGTCTTTGCAATAATCAACCCTTTCAAATGAAAACGTGCCACTTTACAGCTTGGGTCTGAAACATGTTGAGCAGAGAGACATTAGCCAGACCAATCCTGTTATGAGCATCAGCATAAGGGAAGGGGCGGGGGGTGCAACAGGGGTGGGCGCAATCTTCTTAAGTGATTAATCACCATGTGAAAGTGAGACCAAGGGATTTTTGCCGCTTCAAAACATCAAGCGCCCTCATTTTGCGATTGTTTCTCAGTTGTTCTCATTGTGCATCAAATGTTATAAAATACATTTGACTTTATTTTTATCTATCTATCTATCTATCTATCTATCTATCTATCTATCTATCTATCTATCTATCTATCTATCTATCTATCTATCTATCTATTTATTTAACACAATGCCAAATCTGTGTGTGCGGGTGTGGTTAAATGTTGATCCTTTAGAACTTTTCCCCGTTAGTATCCTCTCCAAAAAGGAGGGGGAGCTACTTTTGATGAGACACAGCCACAGCAAAAATAGAAAAAAGATGTTAAAGATTTTTTTTCATTTGGTATGAGAACTGTTATTTCGAAATTCATTCTTACTTTTATGGCAATGAGCTGTGCTTGAGTGTGTGTGTGTGTGGGGGGGGGCGGCATCTTTATTGCCTCAGTAGGCACGTAGAGTGATGGAGGAATGGAACCTCTTTTTTTTTTTTGCCATCAGCTATGTGCATAGAGATGTCAGTGGAGCTTGGTGAAGAAAACCAGAAAAATGAGGAAGTGGAGCATATTGCACTGGGGGGTCATAACCTTTCCACGGAGAAGATCGACCTGACTGATTTCGCTGTGTTATGTGATCTTAGGTGTCAGCAGCGAATCCATGTCGGTGCCTGCACCCCGTATGCATGATTGATCACTTGAAAGTCACACATGTAAAGTTATGTGATATAGTGTGAGTACTTCATATGATGTTTGCTTAAAATCGCAGCGAAGACGAATAATAACCAGATTGAAGCTAACCTGGAAAGCAGAAACAACAAATTTGAATGAGATATGGCTTTGTGAGCTTCACTGTATTTCTCATGCTGATTTCAAAATGTCTTTCCTTTTTTTCCAACCCATCTGGTTTTGGAGATTTTAAATTTGGCCGATCAAAGCTTGCACAAAACTGATTTTACCATGCGCTGTAAATGATAGGGATGACGCTTCACACACACACAAAAATCCACCTGTTGCTGAACCAAACCCTTAATTCATATAGAATACTGAATATATTATTGTCATTATTATTATTATTATGAAAACTTGATATGCTTTGGCCATTGTAGTTGACCAGGAGGTATTCAATTGCATCATTGCAGCAAATTGTTCCAACTAAAGCACGACGTGATTTAGAATGATTGGGAACCATCTCACATTTTCCCACCAAATCCTTCACCGACTTTTCCCAAGGTAGTGGTTCTCCTCCACGCCATATTTTGCACTCTTTCTATGGAACAAGGCCTTTGTATGCTAGTGCACTTTAATCAGACTGCCTGACATTTCACCAGACCACACTAGCTCCCTCTCCACTTTTAAGTAAAGTCAAATAATTAAATAGAGACTGCAATCCATTTGATGGTTATGAGAGTGATAAGTAACAGAACAGTGTGTCTATATGTGTGTCACTGCAAAGTCATATTGATTTAAGTCATTTTAGATCTGAGCAAAAAAAAAGAAAAGAAATTCCATGCTACAAAATGACTCTCTCTTTTTTTCTCCTTCCATGGTCCTCTGTTGTGTTCGCGGTGTTGCTGATCGATAGGTGAGTGTCCTTCTCTACCTTACTTTCGAGCTCGGCCAGGACCTTTTCTCACATTTTTCCATCACTGCAGTCTCAACCCTGTGTGAGATGTAGCAATACCTGTCCATTTTCACCATGATAACCACATTACGCACGCTTCCAAAGACACTGCTGTCTTTCACGAGATGGTGGTTTACTCGGCATTTTACAGTCTGACCAAGATACGCTGACTACATGTAGGCTGTAATGATAATTGTGGGTCACAGTAGGTGCTTTGCTGTCTCACATGCAACAAAACACCGTCAATTTAGATTTTTTTATGTTCATTTTTGGAGTTTTTGCAATGTTGCGCGGAAGGGTGCGGTCGTTCAACCACCATGACAGACCGATGCGGGTTTAACCAAAATGGCTGGCCACAGGTCTCGGAGAGATGGAGAGGGTGTAACCACACACTTCTGCTGTCTTGCACATCGCAGTGGTGCATTCTGCGACCAACTACTACTAGCACATGCATGTATGATGTACGCCAAATTGTTAATTTTCCCGTATAAAAACGGTTACTGCCTCCGAGGCCTTCAAAAAAGTAGCAAAATCTCTGTAACAAATTATTTTTCTGTTCACTCCTGTCAATCCTGACATGACGGTTTTGACAGATGAATACAAATTTAACATCAACTTTGTCCTTTAATGTGTACACAAAACATTCGTGTCCATGAAAGAGGTACTGTTTTGTCACGACCGTACAACACACCATATTAAAATTAAGAGAGACTACCTTCTCTGAACAAAGCCAGTCATCCACCTCTAGGTGATAATACATCAGTTCATGTATGACATGAGGAGAAGCGGGGGTGAAGGAAGAGGAAACATTTGAGGTCAAGGGTCACGGAGGTCCTATTTATGTGTGCCATCGCGCTGGTCTCCTCTTCAAAATGCAAATGAGATTGAGGTCATTGCAATCCCACAAAAGGGCGGAGAGGTCATGTCCTGCTCCGAGGCAAAAACCGCACCCCTGACAGATATGACGTGATGCTGACAAATAAAAATGGCTTAACTCGATTGACATGCTTATTCGTCTCATCGAGTAGCGCATTGTCCATGAATTCAAAGCCAGCTTTTGATGTCACAATGACTTTTCCAAAGCTGTCTACCAAGCAAACTTATTGCAGTCTTTCATTTAAGTAAACCTAAGAAAACAATAGTTTGGCATACACTGTATACTGCAAGATATTTAGCGGCATTCTGAATCTCTTTCGCGTGCGTGTGTGTGTGTGTGTGTGTGTGTGTGTGTGTGTGTGTGTGTGTGTGTGTGTGTGTGTGTGTGTGTGTGTGGCGGGCGGCACGCCCTTGCAGTTTTCTCCATCACTCAGATTCCATTAATTTTTAATTGCTTTCTCCGCCCGGCATACAGCTCTACTTCGGTTAGTGAGCAGAAAGGAAGTGGAGACGGAGAGACAGTTGCAGGGACGGACGGGTGTGAATGTGCAAAGGCAGAACGGGATGCGTGGTAAGGGAAATTGTAATGTAGGAGGAGAAAGAAGAGAAAGCGGTCATGATAACTACTATCACAACCCAGATTCGACACGAGTACCGCCACAAAGTCTTTGACAAACCCCACCTCACTTTTCCAGTTTCCCGTTGCTCTTCCTCCCAACCTCCTTCCACCCCATCCCCTTGGCGCTCCCATTCTTTTTTGTATTGCATCCCATCGTCTCCTTTATCACTGTTGGTGAATAAATGAAAGGGAAAGGAAATGCATCCTTTGATGGGAAACACCGGAGGTTCAGCACACTCGACAGCCCTTTACCACAGAGTGCAGAACATAGTGCCCCCCCCCCCGCGCCCCCAGCCCCATGAAACATCAAAGGCAGAGGCCTGAACAAGGTGCCGCCTGCACCGCCAGCAATGTCACAGTTCTTCATCCTTGTTTAAAGTCGCAGAACATATTTCACAGTCAATGTGACCCTCTTCTTTTACCTGCACGCTTAGGTAACACAATTTCTACAAAAAAAAAAAAACATTCCCAACAACATGTAGAATTACTGCCAGATGGACTAGCTGCCATGGTCACTCCAATTATTGGTCATAACTGAAGTACTATTCATTTACAATATTGATCAGACTTAACGCCGTACGCTTGGGATAGCTGGAGAAGCAGTTTCCACACAGCAGCAGGACGTTCGCACCTATGAGGCAGCTGTTAGAGGGCGTGGATGAGCTGTGCAGTTCTGCGCCTGCCACTTGGAGAAAAAGACTGTACACTACTGTTGAGCAGCCGCAGAGTGAGAGAGCGAGAGAGAGAGAGAGAGAGAGAGAGAGAGAGGTGGGTATTAATGGAGGGGAGGTAAAGGGTGGGAGGGGAGCCGTGAGGATGGAACAGCTGCAGTCTGGGATTCCAGCCTACTGGCTAGACTGCTCGAAGTTATTATTGAGCTCCTGACCAGACTGCCTCCATCATTCGCCCATCCTACCATCCCGAGGGGAGAAAGCGAACACAGCAGGCCTATAGAACTGCATGACACTCAATGAACTCTACAGTGGATTGAAAAGTAGAAAGATATGCTATTTTGACTTTGAGTTGAGGCGAGTGTGTTCTGTATTTTTCCTGTGTATTTCATAATCTTGTGTCTGTTCTGGACCGCGCGATCTTCTTTTCAAATCGTTTCTTTAAACTATGACTACCACTGGCCCCCTTAGTCCTTTCATGTCGTGGTATTTTCTTTGAATGATTTATGCTAGGGTTGTTGCTGTGCTTGTGCTTTAACTCAATGTACTTCTGGCTGCTGTCTTGTTTGAATCCATGTGGCATCATTTTTGTGCTGGGAGAAATTGTGCATTAGTGTTTTATTGACAATAATAATAACAATAATTAGAAAAAGAATGTAAAGATAATATTGAACGTTGACTTTAGCTAGTGCACAGGTGTCAAAGTCAAGGCCCGGGGGCCAAATCCGGCCCGCCACATAATTTTATGTGGCCCGCGAAAGCAAATCATGTGTCAACTTCCTTGATCGTTGCTTAAATCTGTACCGAAATCTTAAATTGTCGTATGTAATAAATAACTGTGACATTTTGCAATAACTTTGTGACCCGGTTTACACTCACCTTAATTGAACTTCTTCTTCTTCTTCTCCTTTCGGCACGTCCCTTTTCAGGGGTCGCCACAGCGAGTCATTAATTCCCATCCGTTCCTGCAAACCGCCCTATCAACTCGCATGTCCGTCTTGGCAAAAGTTTTACGCCGGATGCCCTTCCTGACGCAACCCTCCCCATTTCTCCGGGCTTGGGACCGGCACCGGGGAACAGTGTACCCACAGGGGAGGGCACTGCTCCCCAGCGGCTGGGTTACTCACCTTAATTGAACTACTTGACTGATTTCAAAACTAATGAGCCATTGTTTTTTTTTTGTGTAATAATACGATGTGACGATTAAACATTTATTCAGTTTCACTGTCGGAACGGCCCTCCGAGGGAAGACGTAATTACAAAGTGGCCCGTGACAAAAATGAGTTTGACACCCCTGAGCTAGTGCAAGGACCCCTGACATACTTTATGTTCAGTTTCCCTGCCCAAAATAAAAAAAAAAAAGTACACTTTAATGCGAAATTACTCATGAAAAGGTGGCAGGGACTCGTTAAAAGTCAGGTGTAGGGAGGGAAGAGGGTACGGCGAGAGACTGCTGGCCCCTTGACATGCCCTCTCTATATGACCTTCCTCGTAAATAGCTCGTGTGACTTCCCCCCACCTCCCCTCCCTCATTCCGTTGGGGCGACGCTAGAGAACACCGAAATTAGTTTAAAGCACTGCCACACGCACTTGTTTTATGACTGCCAGTCTCGCTTTTTACAACACGAAAGCCATGTGTCTCAAACGCTCATAATCGTGAGTTGCCGGCACCACGCGTGAACATCATCAGCCACCATCATTCGCCATATATGGAGGTGAAGAGGAAAAGCTGCAGATGCGAATGCAATGCGAAAGTTCCTTGTCAAAACTGCACTTAACATTGAAATTTCTCGCAAAGGCCAGAGACGACAGAACTATTTCTCAAGCTGCCTCCTCTCTGCTAAAATATATTACATCACTTCGGTCACAAGACTGAGGACATCTTCCAGAGCTCATTTGACTGTTAAATAGAGCAGTGTTACAACTAATGATTCCATAAATTGGTTTGCCAAATTTAATTGGCAGAGTGTGACATCAAGTCTCGATGGAGACAGGGCCAATCCTTTGGTTTCAAACTGTCATCTGAAAAACAGATGTATTTTTCATCAAATTAAATCCAAAGAGATGGACTGTAATCAAGGGTTTCCACAAGACACAAACTTAAGTGCCGCTGACTTATTTCACACCATTCAAGTTTCGTTTCGGAAAGACGCCTGAGCCAAGTCAGAGTGGAACGGTTTCAAAGCTTCCACTTTCTATGAGCAAGCGAATCTCAACTGTTGTCCTCGACGCCCGTGTTGCCTCTTTGTCACCGAGATACTGTGAGCGCTGGCCCAAGCAGATGGCTCCTGGTTTGTGAAAGGGCAGCTCCCACCAATCCCCACCCGCCAACGCAGAAGCACCCACCTAGTTGCCACCTGCTCCTTTTGGCTGTTTGACCCTCATGCCAACACACTCACACCAACGGACCACATGTATAAAATGGAGAAAGATTTTACACTCAGACTCTGCCGGCCTCCCCGTGCCGACTCTTTTTTTTAGTCTCTTCTGCTATATAAGAAGTTCAAAGACACACCCAAAAAATAATAATTGGGAATTGTTCAGTTTGCTCAGTGTATGTGTTGAATAGCCATGTTGTTAGTTGTTACTGGCATTGCCAAGGCCCTGTCCAGTGGATACTATTGCTGGCTGAGTCTGATCCTCCACACATACTCTGTGCTTCTATAGGAGACTTCATTCCTTGATCGTTGCTTAAATCTGTACCGAAATCTTAAATTGTCGTATGTAATAAATAACTGTGACATTTTGCAATAACTTTGTGACCCGGTTTACACTCACCTTAATTGAACTTCTTCTTCTTCTTCTCCTTTCGGCACGTCCCTTTTCAGGGGTCGCCACAGCGAGTCATTAATTCCCATCCGTTCCTGCAAACCGCCCTATCAACTCGCATGTCCGTCTTGGCAAAAGTTTTACGCCGGATGCCCTTCCTGACGCAACCCTCCCCATTTCTCCGGGCTTGGGACCGGCACCGGGGAACAGTGTACCCACAGGGGAGGGCACTGCTCCCCAGCGGCTGGGTTACTCACCTTAATTGAACTACTTGACTGATTTCAAAACTAATGAGCCATTGTTTTTTTTTTGTGTAATAATACGATGTGACGATTAAACATTTATTCAGTTTCACTGTCGGAACGGCCCTCCGAGGGAAGACGTAATTACAAAGTGGCCCGTGACAAAAATGAGTTTGACACCCCTGAGCTAGTGCAAGGACCCCTGACATACTTTATGTTCAGTTTCCCTGCCCAAAATAAAAAAAAAAAAGTACACTTTAATGCGAAATTACTCATGAAAAGGTGGCAGGGACTCGTTAAAAGTCAGGTGTAGGGAGGGAAGAGGGTACGGCGAGAGACTGCTGGCCCCTTGACATGCCCTCTCTATATGACCTTCCTCGTAAATAGCTCGTGTGACTTCCCCCCACCTCCCCTCCCTCATTCCGTTGGGGCGACGCTAGAGAACACCGAAATTAGTTTAAAGCACTGCCACACGCACTTGTTTTATGACTGCCAGTCTCGCTTTTTACAACACAAAAGCCATGTGTCTCAAACGCTCATAATCGTGAGTTGCCGGCACCACGCGTGAACATCATCAGCCACCATCATTCGCCATATATGGAGGTGAAGAGGAAAAGCTGCAGATGCGAATGCAATGCGAAAGTTCCTTGTCAAAACTGCACTTAACATTGAAATTTCTCGCAAAGGCCAGAGACGACAGAACTATTTCTCAAGCTGCCTCCTCTCTGCTAAAATATATTACATCACTTCGGTCACAAGACTGAGGACATCTTCCAGAGCTCATTTGACTGTTAAATAGAGCAGTGTTACAACTAATGATTCCATAAATTGGTTTGCCAAATTTAATTGGCAGAGTGTGACATCAAGTCTCGATGGAGACAGGGCCAATCCTTTGGTTTCAAACTGTCATCTGAAAAACAGATGTATTTTTCATCAAATTAAATCCAAAGAGATGGACTGTAATCAAGGGTTTCCACAAGACACAAACTTAAGTGCCGCTGACTTATTTCACACCATTCAAGTTTCGTTTCGGAAAGACGCCTGAGCCAAGTCAGAGTGGAACGGTTTCAAAGCTTCCACTTTCTATGAGCAAGCGAATCTCAACTGTTGTCCTCGACGCCCGTGTTGCCTCTTTGTCACCGAGATACTGTGAGCGCTGGCCCAAGCAGATGGCTCCTGGTTTGTGAAAGGGCAGCTCCCACCAATCCCCACCCGCCAACGCAGAAGCACCCACCTAGTTGCCACCTGCTCCTCTTGGCTGTTTGACCCTCATGCCAACACACTCACACCAACGGACCACATGTATAAAATGGAGAAAGATTTTACACTCAGACTCTGCCGGCCTCCCCGTGCCGACTCTTTTTTTTAGTCTCTTCTGCTATATAAGAAGTTCAAAGACACACCCAAAAAATAATAATTGGGAATTGTTCAGTTTGCTCAGTGTATGTGTTGAATAGCCATGTTGTTAGTTGTTACTGGCATTGCCAAGGCCCTGTCCAGTGGATACTATTGCTGGCTGAGTCTGATCCTCCACACATACTCTGTGCTTCTATAGGAGACTTCAAGGCTGACCTACATACGGTAGCTAGCGATAGACACGTTTGTTGTCTCCAACTAACCCGCACTGTCTCCCTCAAGGCTTTGTCATTCAGACTCAGTCCTATAGGGAATGACGGGTTTCTTCATGTTGCAATGCATGTAACACAATAAGAGCCATTGAGACAATCAACGGTGTAATTACCGATCTGAGTGGATATTTTTTGCCAGGCATTGTAAGCACTGACTTGCAGTTCCTGTGAAGCAAAGCTATTTACTTGAAAATCTAGTTTTACTAAAAGTTGGTAGATAGTTGACTTCTTGCAGAGTTTTCAATTGAAACAGTACTTGGGCCACGACTGATGATGTTTCAAGAGATCACAAGGCCGTAAAGAACGAACAAGAACGTAAATTGTGAAACGGCTTATATCCATGCACATAATACTTTAGTGATGTTCGCTGGTTTGGAGCACTAATTTACCATTTGACCACCAAACAGCGTTATCTGAAATCGTCCCCACAACATTCCCCTCCTCTCTGGCCATTTGTACACATCGTCCCACCTCCAATTTGCAAGTGAAGCGTTGGTGCTTTCATGCATGGGATTCTTGCTGCAGGATATTACATGAAATTGAAGTCCTTTCCTTCTCAGTTAGATTTTTACAAGGGAGGCGTGGATTACCTCAGTGTGGGCCTTGAATAAGGCTGCTTGTTTCAAAACAGATGTGGTGTGTTTGTGTGGCGCTCAAGCAGAGAATGAGCTCATTGTTTACAGTCGAACCTGGTGCTAATCTTTTCTGAAATGCTAACAGCTGCCCAAGTGTACCCCCCAGCCAGGCTTGATATTGACTTTCACTGGCTGTGGTGGTGGTGTGTGTGTGCATGTGTGCGTGCGTGCGTGCGTGCGTGCATGCGTGCGTGCGTGTGTGTGTGTGTTGGGCCCGGCACACCCTCGAATATTTTTTGACGACACAAGTCTTAGTCCGCCCCTGAAAAATATCTGGGCTTACTTCTTTCACTCATGGGTACTCACTTTGATATTTAGCTTTGTTAGCAAAAACCATATTCACTTGGTCTTGCAGTTTCTCAGTTTAACAACAGCATGCCATACTCCACTACCATAGATAGTGCTGCTATGTCCCCTTTCATCGTCTTCTTTTGACCTTTTTTGTTCAGTAATTTCATTAAGGATCCTCCCAAAACACGATGCTACTATGGCTAATGTTGCTTTGGACAGCAGTCCAGATTGAGTCTCAGGCACAGTTGGATTCGACATGCTGTAATAAATGGATTTTGGTGTATCAGTCTTACTATTAAAATCGGAACAATTTTGGCTGGACGGGCCCGTTTAAGTTTTAGGTTCCAGCGAAACAAATGAAATGAAATCAAAACAACCAAGTGACTGTATTCATTCATATTGGGGTTGCGAAGAAGAACAAGAGAGGATAACTAGTAGATCGTAGCCTTCAAACACTGCTTTTAGATTCAAGCACACCAACGATGATTTTCTCTCTCTCTTTTTTAATGGACTCGAGATGACGCATGAACAGTTGATGGATAATTGTACTGCTAATTGACCAAGGGGTTTTTATCACCGCTCATTGCGTCTCTCTCATCTATTTTCCCACATAACACTGGCCTTTGCATTATTCTCTATGAAGTTTGTGTGGTTTCACCATGATGGCAGCAGCAAAGACGCATGGCTTTGGCTTCCTTTAAATGTATTTTTTATAGGTTATTGAGGCTTTTGGGTGAGGTGTGGCCTCTTGTTTGAGGCCAGCTTTTGAGCTCTAAAGGGTTTTATTTTCATTTCCATCCACTTCATACCAGGGGCAGCTTCATGCCGGCCTTACCTCTTCTTGATGCAGCCTCCCTTTCCCATCCCCCTTTTTGTTTCATTCTTCTGTTTTCCCCATGCATGCTTATTTGTCTTCCTGTTTCCCACTTTCTGACATTGAGCAGTAATAAAAGGAATGGGTAAGTGAAGAAAATGGCAGCTTCCCATTTAGCAATGACATTACAATACCATAAGCCCTCACAGCCAGTTTTTCCTCCCATTTTCCCTTTCCTCTTGTTTGCGGAACAGGGTTCCTCTTCATATGAGGGAGATAAATGGTGACACTACTGTATACAGGCAAGAAAAAAGGAGCAAGCTGTGCAAAACCTCTTTGCTTGCCTATCTCAACACTGAGCTTATTTTCATAATTTTCAAGACAAACATAGATGTTATTTTACCCTTTTTCCTACTCATTGTGGCAGAATTGCCATCAAGTGGTATTCTACAATAAACACTGCTATTAATGACTCATTCAAAAGGTTTCACCCCTATCGTACACCTCAAGCCATGAGCATTTGACAGTTTAGGCAATTCACTTTTTGTAAGCATATCGGTATATTGTGTGCCAGCGTGGCAAAATTGACCGACAAAAAGGTTTTTCTGTCTCCAACTGCAGTTCAATGCCAGTTGGGGGAGCTTTATGGCCATCACACTGGTCCATCATGTAAAATTTACACCATCCAAGTTTCCGGCACTGACTTCAGGTTTTAGAGCATTAAAATCTTCCGCTTAAAGCGGGGGTGTCAAACTCATTTTTTGTCGCGGGCCACTTCGGAGTTACGGCTTCCCTCGGTGGGCCGGTGCCTAATCTCAACATTATTTACTACCCATGACAATTTGACATGTCGTTACAGATTTCAGCAAGAATCATGAAAGTTGACACACATGATTTATTCCCGCGGGCCACATAAAATGATGTGGGGGGGCCGGAT
This sequence comes from Hippocampus comes, assembly GCF_001891065.2. Lineage (NCBI taxonomy): Eukaryota > Metazoa > Chordata > Actinopteri > Syngnathiformes > Syngnathidae > Hippocampus > Hippocampus comes. The sequence continues at coordinate 8,795,120 of NW_017805983.1, forward strand.
CTGGCCCCTGGGCCTTGACTTTGACACCTGTGGGTTAACGCCTTTGAAAACCCTTCGATTGGTAGAAGTCAAACTTTATCACCCGCCGGATCGACTTTTCCTGGCTTTGTGCTAATTCCTAATCTTGAAGTTTAGTCGTCAGCGATGGCTGTAGCAGTTCCTCCTCTGCGTAGTTTGTTAATAACACTGCCATACAACTTATCTTTGACCGTAACAAAACATACTTTCCATTCTTTCTCATACAAATTGTTATTGAAAGCGTTCCTGTTCAAGGAAAGAACATGAGCTCTACATACAGCTCATTCTCGTCAAAATGTAACTGAACCAAAAAGAAAACCAGGAGTTATCTTGCGTGTGCTGGCCCTTGTCATGTGTTTAAATGACGATGAAGGGACTGTGCGAGATTATAGCAATGCAACATTATCTAGACTTTCTCGGCAGGAGACATCGGTCTGTACATTCGGCATTTGATTGGGAGGATTATTGCGTGCGTTTTGTGTGTGTAAAGGAACAGATGAAAGTAAGTTGTGTGCTCCGTGGTGCACTAGCAAAACAGACTGTGATAAGTCTGTCTGGGAATCTTGTCTTCTCAGCCACAGACATAACAGATGAGTGCAATGTGAGATTGAAGAGAGTCAGGGGAGGAGGTGGACGTGGGGGAATGTCACATCGTTTACAAAATACAATTATGTAACTGTGTCATGATGTCGGGAGAGGCGTGTATGGTGACTTGTGGGATGGATGCGGAGAAGAGTAAAAGTCAAACGCTCCTATTCAACAAAAAGAAAAAGTGAGTGAGTTATTAGAGACGCAAGCAAATATCAGCACGACACCAGTGGATGTTTAATGATCGGTGGTATGTGCAGAAAGTGGACTGTGAGCAAATCCAGAGATTGTTGAAGGGGCTTGAGACATTGTCTGCTCGAGTCTCTCTGGCTCCGTGCCTCACGAACACTTTTCTCATTGCCACGATCGATGCCTGCACACCCTTCCTCTTTCTCTCCTGCCATCCCCTCAGCCCTTGATGTCCCAGAGGACTGAGGATGGCTTGGGTAGGGGCTTATTGTCCAGAGTGACTAATGAGAAAGGCCAATTGGCCTGGCCTTGGGAATAGTCAGCTGACAGTGATTGTGTGTTTCTGTATGATGTACTGGATGTGTGCAAATCATTGGCTGTAGTTTAGACAAAAACATTCCGAAAGCCAAACATTACAGTTGAGTTTTCGTCATGGAGGTTTACCGTCTGTGTGTATGGCACCCTCCGTCCCAAATAAGTGCATATCATGTTTCTGATACAGCTGTTGGGATCCCGACAGCGTAAATTCGATCAGGCTTTACCATTCTAAACCTGTACTAGACCATGGAAAGAAGAAAATAAGTTAAGTTTGCAGTAAAGGCAAATGTCCTGAAACATTTTTCAGACAGGTACATGATGTCACTTTTTAGCTAATAAGTGGCTATTACAGAATTTCTTTTGAAACGATCATTTCTTTGGATCGAACATGCAGTAAATCTAATCCCACCTTTCATCAATTACATGCTAAAGGTCACCCAGTTAGCATTTGGCAACCTGTAGCATTTACATAAGTTTTGGCAGGTTAACAACATTGTTCGAATTTGTTATATTACCCCATATGTTGGCAACAGAAAAATAACAAATCATAGTTACACCACACGATGCATAGTTGCTTCCTTTACCACTGATTCAGACACCCTTTGATATGTGTGGGCTTCAATGAACAGTTTGTGTCTCAGGAAATGGCTTGGAAGTCAGCCTTCCCTTGTCTTAGGCCAGGAAACGCTAAACGTCTGAGATTCGTCATTTGCTCCATCTGGCAGTGCGAGTGGAGGATTTAGAGGGTGGGGGTGTGGGGGGGGGGCAAAGGCTTGCATGACTAAAACAAATATCCAACATTTTAGGGGGTTACATCACAAGAACGGGATCAAATTCGAAGGTATTACAAAGTAGTTCCGTATCCATGTGTTGGGTGGATGCAGTCTTAAAAAGCAAGTGTTGGTCGAACAACAACTGTGGACAAAACGACGCCTTGTAGCAGCTAGTCTTGGCTACGGGCACATTATTATGTCAACACGCCCTAATGATCCAACATGGTTTCTTTATGCATTGTCAGATGCATGTAAAACGCTTAATACATTAAGCAGACTTGTTGAATGACGTCTATGTTCAAAACTTTGTACAAGCCCCCGCCCTCCATGTCCTCCCGGAATTGCTCGAAAATATGGCTTGAGTGCCCGATGAAGAGCGAAAGAGTGGGGGAGAGGAAGGGGGGGGGGGTCATTCGCACACACCAACTGAATGATGGATTTTATTTGGTCTCTGTTTGCCGAGCCTCAACTTGGCTGTGTCAGTCTGTTATGTCGGTTTCTATGGAGAAAAACATGGAACATGCCAGACTTTCTGAGTCCTACAAGGAATAATGAAAAAAATGTGTGCAGGGATGAGGAGAGGGGAGGCAATGTGGTAATGGTGAAAGGGAGGCAGGAGGGTGGTGGGGGGGGGGGG
>NW_017805983.1:8797923-8846232 GCF_001891065.2 Hippocampus comes
GGGGGGGGGGGGGGCAATTCCAAGAATTCAGAGGGTGTGGAATCATAGAGCAAGACATAACACAAGACATTATATCTGCAGCTGACTCAAGCAATGAAGTCAAGACGGAGCTGCAAAACGCTGCTTTGACCACGGATCAATCATGCAAACTGTCAGCTGTCTCGAGAGATTACTCTTAAGTTTCTCTTGACACACACCAGTGTTGACATTATTTCATGCTCGTTTAGATACTAGACTTCTTTCTACAGTCTGTGACGTAATTGAAATGTTAAGTTTAAGGGGTGAATCACAGTCATTTATGTGAATGTTCACATTATGACAGCATTGGGGCCAGTAAGCAACAAAAAATCTGAACAAAGGAAAATGTGGTTTGCTGCCTTCAGCTAACCTCTTACCAGCCTGCTGAAGTGGTTCGCTATAGGCCAGTAGCCTACACAGGGCTAATGCACACGGTTTCATGCAACTTTTGCAGTGAGTGGAACTACTGCCAGAATTTGATTTTAACAGTCAATTCAGATATACATATTCAACGTGTTAACAGTATGGATCCCATTTTTTCAGTGTAAAAAGAACCGTTGCTCATTCATCAGTTTCCTGTCCATGAATGAAAGATGGCGTGCACTAGCGCACTCCGAGTGTGATTGATCGTGTGTCTGTGTACGTGTAAAGGAGAAATGGGGCATGTTAGTAGTGACAACACTTGGCTTGATGGGATGAATTTTACTTCAAGGGATTGAAGTGAGTGAAAGGTCATCCGCAAGTGTGTGGCTGTTGGGTCTACTTCACCATTTCCTTAATTAGAGTCTGGGAGTGTTTTTTGTCAGAAGGGAAGTGTGTGTCCACAGCGGCGTGAAAAGAAATGCTTGGCCGAAATCAAAGTGCTCCGGTTTCATTTTTGCATCAAAACTTCGTTTATCATTCCTCAGCCTGTATAGATTGATTTCCATGTTATGAGTCTTTCCATCTGCTGCTTGCCTTATACAATGCAGCTTATGACAGTAAAGTGTCCCTAAGCACACTCTCTGCTAGGTGTTTCGGCACCGTAGCGAGGCGTTTGCTGAACCCATCAGTGGGGTAGTCAGCCCATTGGCAAACAAAAGCCCAGCAATGCATGTTGGCGGACGCACTCACACGCGCGCACTTTCGCACTTTTCAAGGCTAGTGTTGCCTGTCTGCAAACAGCCGAGGTGAGTCACTTGCAGCCTGGTTGGACCTCCGTTTGTGTGTGTTCAGTCAGCCTACGCGCACACATTGGAAATCTAGCCAAAGCCATGAGCAAACAGATGTCACTTTGGCAAAAAAAACCCAAACAAAAAACAACAACAACAATAACAGCGGTGCATCTCTTTGCTCAAGGGTCACAATGATCTCTTATCTTCAAAATGTCTGTGAGCCTATCGAGTGAGTTGTTGTGGAGGGTTCATTACAACCTACTCTTGTTTTGACTCTGTAGCAACAGTTAAGTCTACACTTAACAAAAGCAATGGGTTCAACAGTTGCCTTGGTGACGACGCTGGACTACAGCCTGATTCCATGCTTCCATCATTCTTTGCCTGCAAGCTGGAAGTGCTCGCTCTCTCCTCGGAGGACTGCCTTGACCCCAGCCACAAGGCAGGCCAGGGCTTATCTTGGGTTGCCGTAGGCTTTTATTGCAACTAGAATAAAGTTGCCTTCGGGTGTTGCGAGCTTTTCCTTGACCCTTGCCTGACCTCTCAGACTTTTGCCCCTCTCTAACACAGCCCAGTTTCCCCGCAAGCATGACCTCATCACTTAAGAAATATCATGCACAAAGGCAAGCCCTCCAAGCAAGAGGAATGTGGAACTTTCAATTGATGTGACTAGAATGTAAAAGCTAAAATCGTCAAGGGCTTTCCATGTATGAAGATGACAAAAAAAAAAAAATGCATATACAGTAATTGCTGCCTGAGGCTTCATGAGGACGTTTGTGTGACAGTCTGACATGAAAGGCTAAATGCCCGAGACGGTCCTTTAGTCGGACCTTGTCAGTCAAATGGCCGGTCGTGGTATTTCCCCGCTCCAGACATCCCAGGGGCTTTTAACGCTAATCTAGTGTGACTTCCGAGCCGTCTGTCGCTCACAAAGGCATGGCTGCTAGCCCAGGTGTTTTTTTGAGTGGGGGCATAGAACTTCTGAGGAAGGCATGGCACTTGCCACGTCGCACTAAATCCAACCGCGTTGATGAGACAGCAGTCAATCTCGCATTGCGCCTGGCACGGGTAGAAGCTGGAAGACATTATTGTTTGTACAATTTTTGGGGAGTTGATAACAGAAACTTCTATCACATGATTCAGTTTCACCAATCGAACATAACCAGTAGCACCGTTTGACTCGTTTTCACCAATTAAACTGAGCAAGGCAGTCACATGACTGCAGAGAAAGCCTCCATGGCCCTGCCCACAAAGAAGTAAAGTCACTCATGACACAAACGGCGCGCGACTCGGTCAGACGAGGCACAGCATCCTCGGCCTCACATTCAATATATGTTTACCCAACACACTGCAAAAAACAATGTGCTGACTGCTGAGATGACTTGTTCCTGTTTTGTAGCGTCATGTAATCTCTCACTGGTGCTGTTTCATGAGTGTAAACAGAGACAGTTAATTTCAGTCCATTTTTTGCGGCTGAATTTAAGTTACTTTGTTACTTTTTATAAAAACTTAATTTATTATGGTTTTAGTGAAAGTGATATTGTTGGGTAATGTGTAAATGTTCACGTTGCTACTTTGTATTCATGCGTATTTGACGTTCATGCCCCGATTAAAATGATAATACAGGAGATGTTACTCACCAGTCACTCAGTACCTTTTTACTGAATACTTTAAAGTAATTATTACTCAGACTACTTTTTACTTTTGAGCCATTATTGTACAGTAACAACGCTCTTACTTGACTACCTTTCTTTCTACTCTACTCTCTGACTACAATGTCAGGCAGTTTGAGCATCAGCACTTCCTTCTGTCTTATAAATGGTAAACATACACAAAGAACTATTTTCAGAACAACTCATTTTTATATATTCTATGAAAAGCATTTTAAAGCATCCAACTCGTGATGGATGCATTTTTCAGAGTGTTGTTGTAGGATCGCGGGCTCATCTCAGGCAAACACATCTTCTATAAAACCAAACCTTAAGAACATATTCCTGGGTGGAAGCTGCAACTTTCTCCCCCGACTTCCAAACATAATCATACACACAGGCACGTCCGCAACACCCTATCATTTGTTTGTGTTCAATTTTCCCTTTCGAATTGCCACTTTCTTTTTTGGGTTGAGTTCTTCCTTCACGTTTGGTCTTTTTCTGTTGAAGGCGTGCGCTTAAAGTAAATAACACACTGTAAAAGACTGTCGAGCAGTATACATGTGATTGACAGCTCAAGGAAGAGCTAAATGTAAGATGGCCGCAATACTGACCGAAACACTAAAATCTAAAAGCTGCACCCTGGATGACCCGAGATTTTAGTGGTCAGTTGACCTCCCCGTGAGACAACCTTCCCTTTGTGTTTTACGGTGTCCTTGTGTTTCTTGTCCCCTTTGCTCCCCCCTTCCACAAGACACACACGGCCACACCCTTGACGAGCCATTAGTCGCCAGAATGGAAAACAGAAAAACAAATCCCAATTGTGGCTATAAACTTCAGACTTGTTTACGGTGTGGGTCTTCTTGGTCACCTCTGTGTGAACTCCCATGACAGACACCACTGTCCCCTCATGAAGGAGCAAAGAACAACACGACCCCAACTTCACCCTTCCCAACCTGCCCTTTGGATGACTTCGGACTGCAGTTTCTCACTATCGTGCAATTCTTGCCTCTCGAGCTTTCATTTTCGGCTTTCTTTTTTTCTCTTCGGCTCTCCAAATAATCACCTCCTTTTATCTACCTTACATGGTTGTCCAATGCTCATTTTGTTTTGTCAACAAGCTAATCCATGTAGCATGCGGTGGTCGCAGTTAATATTTCATTGACGAACCAGTTGTGATTGAATCTGATTTTTTTTCAGAATGATATGCCAGAAGAATGGTGATTGGCCCAAGAAAGGCTGGCACACCATTTGTGTGTGATTTATTGGTAGCGGTAGGGCGCTAATCCTAGCAGGAGAGTGCTTGTTGGTGTTGTTCCATCCTTTTGCTCTCACGGGGAAATAACATAAGGCTCGCGTTGGAAAGGGGCCGGATATTTAATGCAACGATGCAGAAACGTTCCATGAGAAGTTTATTTGTAGAAAAGGCACCTTGGTAATATATGGAAAAGAATTGTGAGATTTTTGTCATGTGTGGAAGTGCAAAGTAACACACATTATAAAAATGACATTTTTATCAGAAAGTATGTGAGAATACATGAAGGAAATGCTGATGGTATATAAATCTACTTGGGCTCTGAAGCAGGTGAGCGGACACAGGTCAATTAATGGAACCCAGAGTTGAAAGCAAACCTGGTGCAGCAGTATTTAGGTGTTATGCTGCAGACAAATGGAATATGCCAACCAAACAGAGGTTGGCCCCAAGTGTAAATGCTTTCAAATTCAAGCTAAAAAATGCTTTTTTTAAACCCTACCTATTACTGCCGAACCTCGTAACAATGTACCTCAAGGGGCAGTTCATTGAAACCATTTCCAATACACTGGCCACCAACTACAATGTATAATACAGTATGAACACTTATAGATGTAAAAACATGAACATGTATTCCAGTGTAAACATATTAATTACAAATACGCGTATAATTATGAAGAAAAAATGATTTTATTAGACATGAAACAAACAACTGTAGCATTCCTACATCATCTCTGAAGTTCAGGATGTGGCACGCCCCAAAGCCCTTCACCATCAAATCCGTTGGCCTCCGACTCTGCCATGATTTTGTTGCCCTTTAAGGATGATTGTCGAAATCGTCGACTTTGCCAATTCTTTTTGAAAAGTTATTGTAATTATGCAAGCCAGCGCAAGATAACCGCTGTCTTTGGGAAGAGAACGCAGAACAGATTATAAGGCAACAAGAACTCTTAAAAAATTGTCGGTGTGCTAACCTCAATAGCAGTGAGAGCAAAGCATGATGGCTTCCTCACCAACTCATTTCAAGCAGGTAACACGTTTCAAAGTACCGGCGCTTTCTTTGAAGCTTTCTAAATCTCAACACAGTCGACAACAGTGTTTTGTTTTGATGTCTTCCTTCCTTCTTTCCAACTTTGCATGCAAATGTTCCATAATTGCTTGAGCTCCTCTTACTTAAAGTTCTCCTGTCTTGACGTGGGGGCTAGTGGCTGAGATTTTAATCTGCTCACCGAGCCATCTGCCACTGACGTTGGGTTGCATATCTCTGGGATTAAATCGGGAGGATGTGCGGCATGTGCGTTGTTCTGAGGCACACGTGCACACACCGGCGTACACGCGACATTTGAAGCAGAAACTTCTCAAGCCACAACAACAACAACAACAAAATGACACATTTTGTTGAGGCACATACTGCCGGGCATGCACAGGAATAAGTGCACACATGTTGAGCAATGCACAAGCAAAGAATGTGAGCCACTGCCGTTTCCCCTGCAGCACAGGCTGCCAAACGACCCTCCAATGCCTGCAGTTAAAGGCTGTGATTACCATTTTATTACACTATGCCATTATTCTGATGCTATCAATGGAAATGAATTGGCCGACAATTGATTTACTATAACCTGGCCCTCCTCTTCGTTGGCCCTCAGGGAGCCTGTGGTGCTCATTGATTTGTTCGCCTTCCACTCTAACAAGGTTTCCACCTATCGAGTTGCGGCACGGCAGAGATCAGGAGATTGTTTTCTTGATTTTCGATAGCCCCATTTTATGATACAGTAATTCTGTTAATTGATTATTAACCAATACGGTATTCGGCTTAGTGCACATAAACAGCGACTTGAAACGAGCTGTGGTTTTGAAACACAGAAATACAAGCTTTGAGCGTTTATATATTGGATCTATGTCCCGTATATCCTGAAACCAGCACCAGAAATGTGTGACTGTCTATGTAGGATGCCTGTCTTATGAGACCTGAAACAAATTGTTGATTTTGTGTTTTTCTATGCAAAATCATTTAAACAGACCCACTAAATTCATCTGGGCTCATCGTGTTTCTACAAGTTTGCATGGCTGCTGGTAAAACTGTTCAGCAGTCTGACTGGAAGTCGAGGGGAAAACTCCCAGCTAGCCACAGGGCATGCAGAACATCATTATAACCAAGTGTCTAAAAGCTGTCGAAAACATTCTCATCACAGCTCAACTGGAGTGCTCACTAATAACCCAGACCATTATGCCTCTGCTCTCCGAGTTGGCACTTCAGCACACATTGCACAAGTAGAGACAAGACAGACATTCTCTGCCACCTTCATCCAGCCCATCAAAAACCTACACGAACTTCTCGAAAGTGATGCTTATGAGATTTTTCTTGGACAGTCTAATTTCACGAAGTCCCTCCATTATAAAGCAAAAGAAGCTGTAGCGCACTAGTTAGAAAGTTATTGGCTTGCCGTTTTCCTGTTTTCATGCGGCGCACAATTGCTGTAAGATACAGACAACATTTAGATGAAAATAAATTCATATGAATTCATCTACGTCAATTACAGTTGTTATCATACGAAACACTTTGACTTGCAGTCTTTCCAGCTTTCAGGAAAACAACTTCACAACATTCCGCCCGGTGTGCTCAGTGGCTTCTCCTGCAAAGTTGTTGGAGATGAGTGAGAAGAGCAGTGTCTGTCATACAAGAAGCCCAGTCAGGAGAGCGGCGGGCCGTGATGTCTGAAACAGCTGACAGACAGAACTAATCCTACCCCGCAGACAGGAAGGAAAAAGGCTGCAGCCTCTAGTCATCTGATCTCTGGTCTCCGGTAGACTTTATGATTTGTGTACATCAGGCAGTTGGTCAATGAACATGCCGCTATCAAGAAATTTGACTTTTACTTACACTCATCAAATAGTGCTAATTTTGTTGAAGGTATTTTTCCAATTTGGGATTATTTGGAATTTTGATAGAAGGCAATCACTCTTGTTCCGGAAGTCATACGCAGGCCGAGTGAAATATTGTTATAGTTTGAGTGTTGAAAAGCACTGGACCCAAAGAGCACACATTAGCACAAGAGTTTCGATAACCGAGGAGACAGCAGGGAGAAGACTTTACCATCACTGCTGACCTCGGTGTCAAACAATCCTAATCCCACAAGATCCTCCCCCAACAGCTCGATTGCACGCCTTAAACCTGACCACGGTTACGAGGCCTCGTACTTGACATATTATGAAGAAACCATCACCGAGTGGAGTCGGAATGGAAAAATGTAGTTTTACATGAACATGAGCATTGACTATTTGCTGTTGTCAGTAAACACAACCGCAGCAGCCATGCGGGGGGTTGGAATACATCAGTTGGCGTGTAAACAGAACTCTGCAGCCGAACTCTGTAGTGAACATCACGTATATAGAAAAGTCAATTATGTTCAATCCTTGACCTCCTTCACGCTCTGTAACCGCTTCAAGAATCAAATGTAAAGTTGTTTGTAGGAGTTTTTTTTTGGGCCGCAGACATTATCCGCCTCTTACCTTCCTCGATACCTTCCATTATCCTAAAAACCATCCTTTCACCTTTGCGATCTCGAGTGAGAAAAACTCTGATTGTTTCTTCATTCACATCTGCCGCTTCACAGCAGAACATTCCATCGGGGAATTACCAGACCATCACTTCTTGCCATACAACACCATTCAGATGCGAGGTGCAAAGAAGAACCTAAACTGGATTCCAAACCAAATGTGTGTCCCGTCCTTTTAAATTGAATTTGATAGATGCAAGTTACATTACGGATAAGCGATAGTCATCTTATGATGAGCAACTATAACTGACGTAATGATCAAGTGACCGAGACAGGCCAATGTAGCGTCCTGGTGAATCAAGACTTCCTTTTGGATTGCAGTCCTGCTAAAACTAAAACTGGGAGCGTAAATGGGGGCACCACTGCTCCTTTAATATAAATCCTTAAAGTACAGGTGTAAGTGCAATGAACACAGAAAGTGCAAGAGGGGATAAGACTGTAATTGCTGGGCTGTCTGGGGTTCCTCCATGGAGGAGGCTTCAGCATGCGTAATGATGCCTGTAAGATGAAAAGGGATTTGACTGCAGGCTCCCGCCCTCATTTAAATCCCCTTCATCCTCTACTCTGACAGGAAGATCCAAGCAGGGCAAGTTGCCAGTGCAAGGACACACGACGCACTCGCAAGAGCGAATTTATTAGCAGCCATTGGTCTTTCCCATTTTTAGACTACCCAGGCATGGTTTTTGCCATCAAAACCAAAACCAACTCTGGAGGTTGGGTTTTCAATGGTAGAATCACACAATGCTTGACCACATGAAGCCAGTTTTAGTCAAACAGAAAGTTGGAGTTCAAAAGCTCTAAAGTGGACTGTTGTCTGATCACAACTCCGCATTGTTTCTTGAGGTTTTTTTTTTTTTGTCCTGTGAGATAATAAGGAGTAAAAAGTTTTGGAATTTACATTTGTCATAACTGAATGAGGCCTGCCGAAATTATCACTCAATGGATGACGTTTTACAATAGGTTTCTTGGATTTGTGGTGTACAGTACATTTCAGTGTCCATTTCTGCAATTTTATCACGGAGCAAGCAGACAGCATCCATTTAGCATCTATTTGGCTTGTTTGTTTGTTTTTCTCAGTACTCCTCGGTTTTGACAGGTCATGACTTGTCCTCCAGTCTGGAGTGAGGTGCTGGTGTTGCATCCATTGCCCCTTAAGTCATAATTGGAAATCAAACCGCCGCTTTACATGTGCATGCATGCCCTTTCCCTCCTCGCCAGCTGGCAGAAGTGTTCATGCCCACACACACACTGCCCACTGCTATTTATGTATTTGCTCAGCCATGCGAGTTAACCCTTTCATGAGCAACCTCAACCTTAGGGCAAGCTGAACGTCAAGTAGAATTATGCCCCCATGTTGCGCATTTCCCCATCTTGCACATACACAGACACATTCCTGCTCTTGTTCACCATAACTCACATCTGGCCTCTTTTAAAGGAGGCCGGCTATTTGCACTGATGCAAGGCTAAGAGCCAGCAGTATATTCCGCACTACAGGTCCCCACCCCACCCAGCCCTCGACAACTTGTACGTGGGCTGTAAAAAACAGATTTTTTTTCTCTTATCTGTCATTCAACAGTTCCCTTGGCAAACGTCACCCTGGTTTATCACCACCTAACGATGAACGTGAAATATAAAAACTACTCATATGGAAACTGCAAGGGTCGGGCAAATGATTGACAGGGCCTATTTTAAAAGCACGCGGTATTGTATATGCAACAAAAGAATCCATGCCGCCGTCTCATATGAAGAACAGCAAGTATTGTGATGTCTTCGCATGTGGTACGGCATACAATTTAAACTTTAAATGCCAAATGACATTTGTTTGTTTTAGAGCAGGGGTCCCCATCCTTTTTTGCCCCACGGACCGGTTTATGTCGGACAATATTTTCAGGGACCGGCATTTAAGGTGTGGTGGAAATAATACAAGAAATTAATATGGTATGAGCTGCATGAAAACTGAGGTGTTTTCGAAATATAATAATAAACACAAGGAGCGTCTAATCTGGCCGCAACACTCCAATCGCTATGGCAATGTTTAATGCCTTCAAAATACGATACAATGCAAATTCAAAGTGCATGAAAATGACGACTCACCACAGCCCCGAGCTTGATTTTCTGCAACCAGACGGTCCCATCTCGGGGTAATAGGAGACAACGACACCTCAAGTGTGTTTTACGTCAAGTCTACTTCGTAATTTTGTTTTAGTCGCCGTTGCTGCAGAAAATCCCCGCCTCACACAGGTAGCATGTCGGAAATAGCAACAGTGCTACTGTGGCGATCTCAGAATATTCAGCCATAACTTTAATCCAGTTGTCTCGAACGTACTTTTAAGGCCGCCGTCATTTGATCTCCAGCAGTTTTTTTACTCATTTTGCGAGCTCTGGTGTTTTGTTTTTGAGCGGAATCGGTCACGTGACTGAGAAGCGTGACACACACGGATGTAACGGAGAATCCGATAATTTTTCAAAATAAAACATCTTTCGTATTCCGAAATAAATAAAACGGAATTAAGGCAAGTTCTTTCTGTGCGGCCCGGTACCAAATGCCCTGCGGACCGGTACCAGTCCGCGGACCGGCGGTTGGGGACCCCTGTTTTAGAGGGCTTTTTACTGCACCGGTATAATCAAAGACAATAAAGATAACACTAAACTCTTTGTTATGCATTGTTCAAAAACTAGCTGCAAAACTTTTGTAAATATAGTCCTTAGTTTAATGTAAAATATCACCACTTTTAATATGGGAATGAAAAAGTTGGAGGATTTCCATCTTTGATGAAACAATATATCATAAATAAGTGAAAAAAAATGTCAACAAAATATTTCAATGTATATAATATGTAAATACGTATACCATAAACACACCTCCATGCTAAACGTTTGTGCATTCGATGGAAATAAATGGAATATATCTGCTGGGAACAAACAGTGTCACATTGACCCTTGCGTCAAGAGCAATCAAATTCTGTACTTATTTCCCATATTTATTTCCCACACTGGTAGTCGTGTAACTGCATTTAAGTCATGACGTGAATGGAACCATATCTTGTCACTTGGGCTTCAGCGATGGGGGGGAAAAAACAGGAATGGAAAAGTCCAGCTGTATTTACTCACACCCTAAGCTTTCTCCCTGTCTATTTTTCGTCTTTGAGCTTTACCTCGCCTTGGTAGGCGGATCCTTTGCTCTCTTCGTCTGTGGAGAGCCAGTCTCTCACCATTCCCACGCAAACAGTTGCCAAAGCAAATTTGGCAAGAGGATATGGAGACCCTGCTCTCTTTCCAAACCTTCCAATTTCTTCCCGTCTCTCCTCTTATGTGTGCGCTCCTTTCCGTGCTTTCCAAGCTTGTGGTACAAGAGTCATTCTATGCCTGCTCACTCTTTTCTTACATGACATTATTCTTTTTCCTTTCATTCCTTCCTATATAAAATTTCCATGTTCAGAGAGGCGGAAATATTTGCTATTTCTTTGTGAGCGGAACGCATGACGCTTCAGCAAAAAAAAAAAAAAAAAAAAATTATATATATATATAATGAAATGTGAATACATTAATAATATTTGTCCAAAAATAATTTGGCATGTGACAAGTGTCCCTCCTGCCCCCACGCCCACAACAACAGTTGCGTACCGTGCCACAAACAGCTCAGAAGTGCTGTGGATGCTGAGGAGATCCCCTCCAATGGTATATATATATATATATATATTTTTTTTTACCACTTGTTCGATAAATAGTCATGCTATGATGTAGTTATTTGGATGTCTTTCCATCTAAGCAAAACTGTGCGTGTCTTTGAGCGTTTTATGCTTCCTGGACAGTATCTAGCGTTCCTCTTTTTTTTTTCCCCCCAACCCTTGTGACCTTTTTTTCCCTTCTCTGTTTTTACTGATGTGGCTGGGAGAGTTGAACTTTCCTTCCTTTCGGGACCAGGGCACTGATGTAGCTTCTTATCCTCTCATTTGTTCCACTGGATCCCTGAATGTTTGTCTAGTTGTGATATTAGATAGCCGCCACTCTTATCCAGTGCTGTAGATTATAAAATCAGTACTCTGTCCATCCAGGACCTTATTTTTATCAGTGATATTTCACCTTTAACCCATCGTACAGCGAGCAAGCAGCAGCAGCAGCTCTTATTTCACTTCTGTTTTGTCTACAAGCCTCGCTGGACTCTTCCTGGAAGTCGAGGCTGGTGAAAAACAGCAGACTCACTGCTGTAAACAGGGTACAAAGGATGTAGAAATACATGTTTAAATATGAAGCGTTACAGCGTCCCTCCCAGGAAGAGACGTGAAAGTTATTGGAGTGACATTTAATGATGTGTCAATATATGAAAAAACAAAAGTTTGCTTTGGGTATAGGATGTGTTTTATGAGGGGGTTAGGTTAGGATGAGTGGGATGTTCATCTTCCTGTCCAGACGAAGCCCCAACAAGTTAAAGTTTTACAAACTTATCACAGTTACTTTTGTGCTGAGCAGAGAAAACTTTCTCACTGTGTTTCCTTGATCAAAGTGAATTCCAGATGAGGTCATTTTAAGTGTAGTCAGCACATCAGTTCAAATTCATGTCGGGGATAAGCCTAAGCAGCCCGGTCTTGAATAATAATCATGCTTAACATTGTAGTGTGCCAGTGGTATTATGGTGACTATAGACGTTTTTTTTTGGGGGGGGGGGTTCTTTTTTTTGCAATTTACTTTATTGAATACAGTCACTGTTCTTCGAAGGAAATCCCCAGCCACTGGAAAGATGGCAGGAGGAACAAGTTGCCAAAATTGGAGCTGTGCCTGTGCCTTTGATGGCACAACCTGCAAGCGCACTTGAGCAAAGTCACACGAAACGGGCGCTGTCTTTCCCTTTCTTTTGTTTTGCGGTTAGAATTCAAGCAGCGCTTCACATGAGTCAAACTGTGATTAAGATATTAAACTTGGGAGGTGATAAAACGCTATCCTTCCCGCACCAAACATATCACCCTTTTCGGAGCAGAGGTGGTTCATGCCTGAGGGGGAAACTTGAGAGACACATTAGCATTTGTTTATTTGCTCCAATATGAACAGCCAGTGTATTACTTCTCAACCCTTTGGCCCCGTCTGTTTTGTCAGCAAGGTAACCGCATGTTTGAAATGTGTTCGTCGATGTACACGTATGTGGCTGAGACTGCAAGAGGTGGCGATCTTTACATTTCCCTACACGAGAGCGCCTCCTTTTTCATCACCATGGGGCCTCCACTAGAAAGACAAGCAGAGGCCAATGTTAGGTCACTGGCAGGGTTTGGCTCTGTTCACCCTCCTGAGTCAAGAAAGAGCAAAGAAAACAGGTTTCTGGACCTTTTGCCTTCACCTTCAAAGGGGAATATTAAGCAAGGCAACCAGTTTAGCACCATACCAGTAAAGACTATTTGCCACTTACAGTCAGGCAATCTTAAGTCACATTATGCGGTGAAAGCAAGAATTGTTTCCTGTTTAAGGAAATGGTAACTGCGGACAGTGGAATTTTCAAGCGTGCCCAAGATTTACAGAGTTGGACTGCATTTTAAAAAAAGCCTCATGGCTCACTGCTAAATTCGCAGTGTAAAACTTGTGAGACTACGTGAAAGCAGATGTATTCATTATTTTCAAAAACGGTGTTGCTTGCTTTCCGGGCAACCAGAAACTTGCTTGTTTGTTAAGGACATCCTCTAATCTTTGACACAGGAAGTGGTCTCAGACAAACAGACAACTCCAGGTTTGAGGGGAGGCGGTGACAGAATCTGAAGCAAGGCGAGGGTAGTGGCGGGTGACAGAATGTGTCACGAAAGAGATTCTGCGTTACCTCATAAGAAGCTGCCTGTCACAAGAGAAGTAGCTAAGCCCGTGGGATTTGACGGCGTTTTTCTAAAGTGACACTCCGTGCAGTCTGCAAAGTCCTCACTTGAAAACTTTCCTAAGGCAAATTTCACCTCTGCCGTGAGATCAAGTTTTCAGAAAACAGGAAGATCTTCTCAAGCCCTTCTGGCATCATTCCAG
Organism: Hippocampus comes; assembly: GCF_001891065.2. Classification (NCBI taxonomy): domain Eukaryota; kingdom Metazoa; phylum Chordata; class Actinopteri; order Syngnathiformes; family Syngnathidae; genus Hippocampus; species Hippocampus comes. The sequence continues at coordinate 8,811,545 of NW_017805983.1, forward strand.
CAAAGTTGTATGGAGGTAACCTTTCCTACAAGTCTGTTGCGTTTCTGACTGAAGGCAACCCCCTTAGACTCAGATAAAATAAATATTTCATCAATCGTCTACACCCACAATGTCTCTCTCTCTCTCTCCCCCCAACTACTGTAGCTTCCATATGCGGAAAAACTTCCACAATCACGATTTTCTGTGAAGCATCAAACATCGCATCCGGGTGTGTAGTCGTGTTTACTGACGCTATGATGTTATGCAGCAGTACTAATGCTGTAGTTTGTCCGACCGCAGTGAGATGCAAGCAGTCTGGATGAACGCAACACTGAAATCCTACATTGATAAAAAGTCCGCACTTTATTTTTCACACTTGATTATCCATTGACGAGTTATTCTCCATCACATGAACGTTTGCACACTAATCTAGAGGTGGATGCCTAATTCTGGTGTCTTGTTAGTGGTCCAGAAATATAGCATGGAGCCCACCTCTCTTGCCACATTGAAGCCACCATGATTACATCGATTGACATCGACTTCATGCGCTTGGGCATGGTGATTTAGCGGCATGCCAGATGACCCTCCGAAGCGCGAGGCCTTCTTGTGGTAGGCTAAAATGTTCGCTGAAAGCTACGCTGAGTTGCTGATTTGTAAATCCTGGGGTTGGTCGGTTCCCGGCGTTGCAGACAGCTCCAGTTCAGTAGGTCCGAAAAAAGCTCATGGTGTAATTCACCGACATCCAAAAGCACTTCTGTATTGTACGTGAGCTGAACATGCTGGGCACATTACTGATATGATTTTATTTAGAAGGTCGGAATTTACTAGCAGAGTGTTGTATGCAACATGCATGGAAATGTCTTCTTTTGTACAAATCAAGCATACGTGACATTTTAGAAGCCATAATATTCCTTTTTCATTGGGGCAAAAAGGTCTGTTAAGGTGAAAACGGAAAACAGCTTTCAATGAGTGTTTTTCAAACAGCCGAACTTTGGCAAACATCGGTGGTTTGCAGACAGAGGAAGTGCTGTGAAACTCTGAGGGTTTCAAAACGCCCAGACAGCCTTCTAACTGAGCAGGCTGTTATCACCCCACCCATCCTGTCTCACACACTGAGACATACTGACATCCACTTGCCCAGACACGTGTGCACATAGGAGCCCCCTGCACGGCGGACCTCTGTGGCAGCTGCCACAAGGCTGCCACCACCAGTTGTCCACATACAGTATGCTGTTGCATCCCTGTGACTTAGTTTCCCAGGACATAATTTCTCGGCCTCCACCTGACACTCTAGGTTACGTTATTTCGCTGTTATTGCAATAAAGAGCCACATTGCAGACAGCGGGATGACACCGTTATGTGGATTTTACAAGGTGGTATGTTGCCAGTAGGTGTTGTAGCTCAATAAACGTTGCAAACAAGTCATGTCTAACACACACGGCTAATCGGAAACACTTTATCTGAAAAGTGTGACATCCCGTCTATGTTGTGTAATCCACACCGGATCATAAAGGGGTTGGTCTGATAAGAGCATGGACGCACACACACACACACACACACACACACACACACACACACACACACACACACACACACACACACACACACACACACACACACACACTATTTTGTATGTCTTCTGCACACTCGACCAGGATACATGAAGAACCACACACTCTCATTGGATTTTAAATGGGCCAGATGTTAGTGAATTATAGTGTACCGCACTTGATTTGGTCCCTTGAAACCGCTCTGTGGGTTTTCACTAAGTGCTACAAGCACAGTCAAGCCTTAGAAAAATTAAGACAGTTCAATTTTTTTGAACAGTCACTCTTGTCGTATGGGCCTTGGCCCCCAAACTCAGAAGCCACCCCAAATGAGCGCCATGATTTCAACTGGATACTTCCCATCACCTCCTCCTAGTGGAGCTTTTCGGCTGCACTGAGGCACTGGCAACCCATAATCCACGAGAAGAGGACAGGCACGTGGCACAGAGACTTTGCCCAGAGCGCACTGTCGTGTATGTGCGCGCACACTCATGTGTTGTTCGCCACATTCTCTGCTTATCTGTAGACACAAGCCTCTATTAATATCTAGGACATATCTCCTCATCTCGCCTATAATGCTGGCAACCACAGACAGGACTCCCCTAAGATATTGTCTATCTGAGGTTATGCACTGAAACTGTAATATCCACCTGACCTCATATCAAAAGGTTCATGGTCTCTAAATTGATTTTGTGTACCATAGACAGACTACGTGTGTGTGTGTGTGTGTGTGTGTGTGTGTGTGTGTGTGTGTGGCAGCTAGTGACAGCCCCACTTTGGAGAGGCTGAGGTCAGTGCCATAAAGTCAGCCTAACAGAGGAAAGAGAAACAAAACCCTATTTGTCTATCTGTATGGGTGTGTCTGTGTGTGACAGACAGACAGGCACGCACGCACGCACATATACACACACACACACACATACACACACACGCACAGTGCCCCAGTCACCTCTTGACTTCACTCTTGGCAACTCATGAGCAAACACTCCTTGCTAGATTGGTTTTGGTTGGTGTGTGACAACTGTGTGACACATTACCATCGTCTGGACTGCGTGTGTGTGTATGTGTCCTTCAGTTGCTTCAGGATTAGCACACCATCAAAGTCACCCAAAGTCAATACAGTACCGCATCCAAATTTAAACACACAGGCATTTCCAGTTATCTGTAACCTCCCCTGGCACTCCTCTATCAGTCATTCTTGTTTACACACAAACATGTTGGTTTTTCTGGCACAATATGGTGCATTTGCAGTTCACTGACCTTCTCGTGTGACACTTCTTGATTGGGAGCCAAGTGGGGAAGACCCTTCTCATGACATTAGGAAAGCGCATTCATTTGGATGTACTTGGACCCATGTGGTTATTATTATTTTTTTTTTTTGCATGTAGAGTAAATGAGTAAGTCTCGGTAATAATTTTTTCCATTTGTGTTAAGGGTTAGGAAAAAAAAACCTTTTTTTTCAGCGATGCAACAGATGTAATGCCAATATACTGACATAATCCGTCGATGTCCTTTCCTTGAAGGTGTCGGATCCCATTCCAATGAAAAAACCCAAACACGAAGACATCCCAATCCAATCCCCTGCCGCCGACAAGGAGAAGCAACATGACTGGCTACAGTCCTTTTCCAACCCCAATAAGGTCAGTTTCACCCACATGTAAAAATACTGTATCATCTAACTGAAACCTTGTACGATGATAACGCTAATACTTACATATAAACTCCCTTTAAAATATTCATTTGAAGAAGGGGAAACGCCCCAAGCCGATGAGAGGTTGAGTAGAATTCACAGCGCAACCACAATAGCGCTTTCATCAAACTTTCCAATCCAACGATATCACTGCGGAATTGTCTAACAACATTTTCATGCTTGGCAATTTTCCCCTGAGACCTCGGTGGTTCTGTTTTGCTGTTTTAAGGACCTGGCTTCGTTGACCAGAATTGTTCCACAAACAACAATCTGAGCACCCAAGTTCCCAATTCCTCATGGCCAATTCCCTTCACATTGCCCCCTCTTAGTGCATATTTGCAGGAACTCAATTGTGCATGCGTGTGTTTTGCGCACTGATCATGAATTGTGTCAAATTCAATTTCTTGCCAATGGCAGTCAATAAATCACATTTCATGCATTTCCCCCTCCCAGGGCTTCAACTGCATTCAGCCGAGACAGAGGCCATCGGCTTTTAGACCCTGGTCGCCACAAATCTATGTTGGTGATAAGGAACCCTCCAGTCACCCGCTCGCTCTGCTAAGAGACAAGTAAGTCCATGTCTATGTTGGAGGCGAAAAAAAAAAAAAAAGAATAAATACTTCCAAATACTTACCTTTGCTCTGCTGGGAGTCATTTCTATTCTTAAGTGTGAGAGATGACAATCGCTTTGTTCCACCGGATCCGATGAACTTTTTCTGACCGTACTGCAACCTCCCACACTTCACCATTAATAGACATTTGACACACTCATGCTATTAATATCCATTTGGCATTGTGCTGCCAATACCGCCTGTAACATGACTGTAGATCTGGCCCAAATTCTCCTGTGGTGGGAGTAGAATGGGATGCAAGTCCTGGACTGCATTTGAGTCTTTCTTTCAGTTGATTGGTCTTGACTGTTTTCCAAATGACCACGATGACACCAACAGTATTCACTTGGAGGCAAAGTCAAGCTTTCGACGTTGATCATAAACCTTTCTCTCCACTAAACTGATCTGAATGGTCTGGCTTCTTCTAGCTTCTACAACTACAAAAGCCTGGAGAATGCTGTGGCCCCTAACGTTGCCCTCACACCGTTACCCCTGGGAAAGGTGGGTCCAATGTCCCCGTCGGTCCCCAGCACGTCGCACCCAAGCGCGGGGGAACCTCCAGGTGAGGGCGCCAATGCCAGCTCTCGACCTCGCAAGCGAAGAGTCACAGGGGAGCTCCAGCTTCCGGCACCTGAGGGGGCCTGCTCCCTTACCTCCACTGCCAGCAAGCCACCGCAGGATGACAAAGACTCAGAGGTGGAGATTGAAGTGGAGAGTCGTGATGAGTGTAAGCTACGATCTTCTGTCCCACCAGCAGAATACTGCACATATGAAGAAGCCATTGACTCGTGGAAGCAATTTATTCCCAAGCCTCAGCCTCTCTCTTCTCCTTCTCCACAGTCACGTCGTCTTTGTCCTCCCTGTCGTCACCGTCCTTCACTTCGTCCAGCTCAGCCAAGGACCTGAGTTCACCCGGCGCCCTCGGGCCCATCTGCACCGTCACGACAGTTGAGGGCACTACCCCTGCAGCTGCTCCCATCTCAGCACCCATCACCCCTCCCGAATTGGGGCTGGAGTCAGAGCTGGAGAGCCTGCGGCAGGCGCTGGACAGCGGACTTGACTCCAAAGAGTCAAAGGAGAAGTTCCTGCATGAGATAGTGAAGATGAGGGTGAAGCAGGAGGAGAAGCTGGGATCCGCCCTACAGGCCAAACGCAGTCTGCAACAGGTAGGACTCCACGTGCATAACATGGCAATTCTTGCAAGTGAGCGGGCTCCATTTGAATTCCTAGGAAATCGACCAAGAAACAATTTTTGCTTCAATTCACAATTTAGCATTCTCGGGCTTTGGAATACGTTGGTGCGTTACATTACAACAAAGCAAGCCCTAAAATTGAAATTAAACTCCGTAAAAAGTTGACAGTAAAAAGTTCATATCAGTTGTGCCTCAAAACACAGAATAGGATGATAAATGATAATCACTGCCTGCAAAGCTAAGCATGAGTTGGCAAGTGATAACAATGAGAGCGGATGTTGCTGCAAAAAGGAAAAGCCAGACTTCCATTTTTATATTTGGTCTTGGAACAGGAACAAGAAAATGCAGTTGAAAGTGTCTGTGTGTGTGCGTGTGTGTGCGCGTGCGCACGAGCAGAACAAAAATAAGTCTTGAGCAACCCAAAGCTACTCCAGTGCAACGACATTCCACTCTCAATTTGTATCCGTGCTCTGAGGAGGCGGCAAGAGAAAGTACAAGCTACAGGAACAACTCAAACAGCCAACAAGCTGCAGGCTGAATGAAGTGTGGTCTCGCTCGAAACGAGCACCATTCCTGCTGGCTTTAGCTGAACCAACACGAGCTGCTGAGACGGGAAGTGTTGAAAGTCGGGCCTCATGTAAAGCCTGTATAGAGTCAAGGGCGTGATAGGGATCGCGTCTTTTTCTTGGAACCAACAAAACTTGATGACAGACATGTTTGTCCAAACTGTGAAGTTCCCATGAGTAGGCTTTGGTTACTACTAACACACACTCGCATGCATGCACACGCGCGCACACACAGAGTAATTTTGAGGAAGGAAATCTCTCTTCAGTTAGCCTACACATTGTCCTAACCCTCGACTTTTTGAAAGTAAACACTGACATTGATACTGGTGCGTACTGGAATTCTGGAGTAAAGTCAGGCTTCACTTTTAGAAAACCAATCTTCTCAATAGCCAAGAGGAAAAAAAATACAGTGGAGATTGTCCCTTACTTTGGATCACAACAACTCCAATAAATTGTCGTTTTCCAGGAGCTGGAGTTCTTGCGGGTTGCAAAGAAAGAGAAGCTGCGCGAGGCCACTGAAGCCAAGCGAAATTTGAGAAAGGAAATAGAGCGCCTGAGAGCCGAGAGTGAGAAGAAGATGAAGGAAGCCAACGAGTCGCGGATTCGTCTGAAGCGGGAGCTGGAGCAGGCCCGCCAGCTGAGGGTCTGCGATAAAGGCTGCGAGGCCGGACGTCTGCGGGCAAAGTATTCGGCACAGGTCTGTTGGACTTTTAAATGCAAACACTTTTTCACCCGCAAGAAAATTGTAGTGTCTGGAATTCTGCGCGCTTTTACCAAACATACACTTGTACTTGTGTAATTGCCGTGGGTTGCCATTTCTGTTTGAAAGCCCTTTCAAGGTCCGCAGAGAAGGAAAGAAAGAAAAAAAAAATCATTTCCTCTTCTCCGGTCAAAAATAAATGGGCGTCGCCCCAAATGCAGAGACTGAAGTCCCCCCCTCACTCGGAAAGGAAACAGGAAGGCATGTCGACTCCCCTGAGGCATCATGGGAAATGCAGATTAGACAAAACAAGGCGGAGGGATATGCTCTCCGGCTGCGTCGCCCTCCCTGGAGAGACTATTTGAGAGGTTGCCTTCAAAAAGCAAGGCGGCAGACATTGACAGTGGAATTTGAAACATTTTCAACTGTTAAAGTGGTTTAATCAAGTAAACGCACACTTGTGGCAGGTTGGCCAAAAATCAATTTTGGTATAACTCTGAAGAGAACAGGCAGAGCACAGAGATTACCAACTCGGATACGTCCGCCACATTTCATCCGAATGACTTTGGTTTGCCATAATGTGATGCAATAAACCCAGGCCAGGTTTTTCCAGGCCCACCCTCCACCAATCAATGCACAGCACCATGTTTAGCTCCACCCTTCCGGACGATTCGGATGAGAGCACGACAGTTCGCGTTACATAGATTGGGATGGGTTACAATGGAAAGCATGAAAAATGTGTCCCATACCCACTGGAAGCAAATGCTGCATCATGCAGAAGGCGGTGCGTCTTGTCTCTCTCATTTAATCGACAAAGTACCCCCCCCCCGCCACTAACTGAACTCGTTGCATCTGTCTGTCATGTCTCGTCCTGTCTGGGGTGTCTCATGTCATCCGTCTGTCCTGTCTCATCTCATTTTGTCCGTTTCTTTGCCTCGCCTGTCGGTCTGCTTGTCTATGGGTGGAGGGGGGGGGGGCAATGGGGGTCACTAATTGGATCATTGCTCTCACTGTCAGAAAACGCTCTGGTGTGTGATTTCATCTGCGTCCCGTGATGTTTTCCAGATCGAAGACCTCCAGATGAAGCTGCAGCACGCCGAGGCTGATCGTGAGCAGCTCCGAGCCGATTTACTGCAAGAGCGGGAGGCCAGGGAGCACTTGGAGAGGGTGGTGAAGGAGCTGCAGCAGCAACTTTGGCCCAAATCGAACAGCGACAAAGACTTGACAGCCAAGGACAAGGACATGCCGTCCAAAAAGTAATCCAGGAGCCAAGTCCCTCACGCCCCCTCCGTCCCCGCCTCCGGTGCAAAGATTCCCGACACTTCACACCAGGCCGAGGCCTCCAATACACAAGCGGTGTTGGTCATGCTTACGGTGAATAAAACCAACCTGCGGCATTTTGGGTCCTCATCCATGTCCAAGAAAAGAAAAAGCTGCGCCATTCAAACTCGGACTCTCAGCTTCATACTTTCAGAACTGATAAGTAGATCGCAAGAGGGAACGTGTGGTTGTGTCCGTCCGTCTCTGACAAGGCAGGTAGGGGCAGTCTGTGATGTGAAATGCTGAAAGATGATCGTATTCTATTAGTCAAAGAAGAAAAGCCGCCACGTTTGTCCCTTGACGCGATGAGGACGGAAGATTTTCAGCACATGATAAGCTACGTAGACTATGTCAAGAAAACATACTTTGTACATGCAAATAAATCCGAAGATGAACAATACAAACAAATGAACTATCCACATGTGCCGCCATTTTTTTTTAAATTCGTTTTTAGGGAAGCCATCCCAGCCGACAAGGAGGAAATAATCAAGTAATATGTTATTTCAAATGTCTTCACACAACGAGCACAACCGCTTGCGAATTGATGTCATCGAATCTTGGATTTAAATTTTTTTTTTTTTTTTGGAGGAGGGCAGGAGGGGCGAAGAGAAACCGCTGTGGTGAAGACAACCTCCAGAAGCGAGCACTTGATTTCGAATCATCAAACTATCGGTCTTTGTCCCAGTGTTGCCCACACTAAGTCCAATGAACACGGGTCACCAGCCATATTTGTGTTGAACCATTTGGGTCAAAACCCAGTCGTCGAATCTTCTCAAGATACAATATTCCACATGTGAGCGTGGCCTTGTTTTCTCATCTCGTTACAGGGGAGTGAGAAAGCTGGCGTTTATATTCCTTTTATGAATCAGTTTCTACCCGTATGGGACACCCTTGGCAAAAACCACAAATATTCATGTTCATTAAATTAAAGGTATGTAAATATATATTTTGAGGGACTTAACAATAATGAATGGCACTTTGTCCTAACAACCAACCGTTTTTATGCATTGTACTCCCAACTTCTGTCTTCAACCTGATTTTGAAAACACATGAACGCTACCGTATAGATCCAGTTAACATTTTTGTTGCTTATATTCATCCTCTATTAAATATCTTTCTGTTCACCTCAGGCAAAGTATTGTAAATAAACCGAAAGAAAAACAAGGCTCAACCTGTTACTGCCTGATGAAGTCTCGATGGAACTGTTGGAATCAATCGAGTTGGCCAAAACATATGAACCGTTGACAAATCAGGAGGGGAACTTGAGTAAATGGCTGCAGCTACACGGTGACGGTGGATGAAGGTGTTTGAAAATGATGTCATAGTTTGAGACCTTGAAAAATCACAATTTCCACCTTTGAGTGCAAAAATCTATTTTGTTAGAAGTCATGCCAGCCCATCACCATGGCAACAATTTTTGTGGTTGTTTTCCCCATTGATTTATCACCAGTCTGTATGTTAGTAGCGGGATTTCTTAAAAAAAAAAAAAGACCCTGCACAAACAATCACATTTGGATTTTTCTTAAAAAAAAAAAGAACAAAACAAACAAAAAGAAGACAGTGGCTGGAAGATGCCGTTGCAGTGGGTACAATGCAATGCGAATGTACATTATGTTCATGCTATTTTTCCTTTTGATTGTTAATGTTTTAAATGAGAAATTTTATTGCTTGTCTGTTATGTTCACCTTTTTGAAAAAAGAAAAAAAAAAGAAAACTCATATTTTTGTTTATGCATGAAACTGAAAACTTTTGCCATTCATATCGTCAAATATTGGGCATTTACAGTATACTGTTCATGTAAGGGGGTTTATCGTGTATGCAATTTGTCTTTTCGAGGAGGGGGAAACAGTAACTAAAAGCAGCAAGCTGTACACATGCATTGAAAACAAACAAAAAAAAAAAACAACAATGATTCCAAAATGATGTATCAAATGCAATGCTGGACAACCTCAAGTGCCTGACACTGGCGAAAGGTTTCCAGAAGAGGAAAGCTGAAGAAGCAGCTTAACAGGGAGACAACGACTTTATAAAAAAGGCAAAAAAAAAGTCACTTCCTTCCTCAGCAGCTCTTTTTTTTCTTTTTTTTTTTAATCAGCCATCCAAGAACAACCAGTTTACATGTTTCTTTGTCAATGCAGAGAACAGTTTAAAAATCACTATTAATAACACGTAAAGCTTTTTTCCCCCCCTGGAGTGCGTGCTTTTTTTTATTCCTCATTTGGAATCGATGATGTGCATGAGCGAACACTTTTGTAGGTGATCTTTTGAAAAAAAAATAGTGATGATAATAATAAGCCACTTGCTTTGGTAAGTTGTTGCTGAGGGTTGTACATAAAGAGTTTTATGTGTTTCATCCGAGTTTGTGAACATGCTGTGCTAAGGCATTGCATGGTAAGGATAATAAAGAGGACGTTGTTTTTTTTTGGTTTTTGTTTTGTTTTGCTGTAAAAGGCCAGCTGAATCCATCAGACACTCCCCCTCAGAGAAAGACTCTGCGTCTGCCATTTTGGCGCGCCTACAAATTGTTCAATTTTGTAATCGCTTTTACTCTCTAAAAAAGTTGATATCATGTGTGTGGTTTTGTTGATGCATGGTTTTCTACAAGGGAGGCAAGAATGACATTGGCCTCTCATTCTCCCGTGCAAAGGCAGAGAATGCTCTTGTTTTCACAATGATTTTTGCCAGGAGAGCAATAACGATCCGTATTCATAAATAATTGCCAGTGTAACCATTTGAAGATGAATTTGCAAAATGTAAATATTTTTTTCATTAACAATATTGTATAATATATGTACATGGTGTTTCCTTTTTTTTTTCAAAATGAAGTCTTTTCTTACAATAGATGTCTTGTTTAATTGTTTTATAATTTGTGTTTGGAAATGTTTCAAAAACAGTTCATGCAGTGCGTAAGAGACGATTCCCCACATAAACAAGTTAAGCCAATTCTTTGCTTTTTTTTTTGACTAGTCTTTGTATTGCATTTTTTTTCAACAATTCATTCATTTTTACTGTACGTTTGGTAACATAGCAGAACTCTCTCTCACCCTCTCTCTCTCACACACACACACACACAGACACACACACACAGACACATGCACACATGGTCATTTTAAAGATTGTTCCCCCAGCATCCTTTTGTATCTGTTTAGCCCTGTGCTGCTAACGCTATATCCAACATATTTTTTTATGTAAGACGCTAATGGAAGCTTTCCCATTTATCCATGCCACATATGCAGTACGAAAAGCTCGGCCCACTCATGTGATCCCCTCGTTTTTGCTCATCTTTTCCCAACAGCACCCCTCTCGCACGACACCGACAATATTGTAAAGTAAAGGACTTTATGAGATTATGTTTGAAAATAGCTATGCTTATATACTGCAATGACTGAATGTACAGTGTATAGATGCATTACCAGAAATAAACTTGTTTGTCCAGATTGAATGGCCCACTTTCCTCGCTGCTTATTTAGTGAAGCCCTTCGAGTCGCAAACATTGCACACAACGCTCCGGGGCCCCTAATTCAGCTTGCCGATGAATGTATGAATAGGTAACAGGAACGAAGTGATTAATAGACATCCTTTTCCCACCTATTAAAATACACATCTGAGTAGACCATTTTTTCCCACTGAGTTTCTTCCCAATCAGGGTCACGTGTACACTCATGGTTGAGGGCCAAAATGAAGGAATGCAGTGTAAAAATCAAAGCCGAGTAAACATCTGTAGATCTGACAAACGAATTTTTCCCACTTTATTGATTTATATTAGATATATCATCTGGAAATTTCACCTGAAAGCCAAATATCCCTAACTTTTACTCGGGGATATTTGATCGTGAGTAGTGGATCTTGTTTCCGAGAGCAGTCAAAACTTCCCAAAACTCTGACGTTTCACGCCATCAGCAGAGCGGGCCCGTCCACCAGACAGTAGCAGTACAGTATAGCGCATAGGTCTATTGACTGACCCAATTACAGCAGTCACAAGAGGAAAAATACCCCACAGTGAGCTCATTAGTCTCTGGAGCCTCTCTGTAGCTCTCCGTCTTCCTCAGCCTCGCTGTCCCCTGCTGTTTTATAATGTACAGTCAATTACAAAGTCATGTTTAATTCATGAAAACATTTTTCTTTATTACAGCTGAATGAAGTGTTTTCTAATTTGCTGGCACATAACTCTTGTCAGATATACGGTATGAAATACATTTTATGCAGTTGTGAAATAAAAATCAAAGATTGTAAAAAATGGCGCACAAAAGTATTGGAACATATGTAGTAAAGGCGCACTAGTTAACAAGAATACCATATTGTGGTTGTTACAGCTTTCAGATTGTCTCATTAGTGGTCTGACACAGCATGCATCACAAGATTTATTTGGGACAATCCTATATAATGGATGTCCTTTTCATAATAATAATAATAATAATAACAATAATAATAATAATAATACAGCAGACCTTTATCAAATGAGCATAATTCTTTGACCAAAGGGAATGCAGTGAAATCCCTCACAAGAGTTGTGGTGCGCATTTGTGGTTCCATCAGATCATTGAAGAGGAAAACGACTCCTTCACCTCTCTGACCTCTCAGCATATTTTTCGAGGCCCCGACTGTGAAACCCACGGGAAGGTCTCCAAATTGATTTTATTTATAGACTTTGACCCCAAAAAAATGATCACATCATTGACGCACAAAGCTATCAAATTGAATTACTGTATTAATTTCATTTTAGGGGCAACGCTGTCTTCGCAGACCTCAGTAATGAACACGGGGTGTACAATATTATCATTACTTGATTCCTGTACGCTATGAGTGCAACAAGAACAGGGTCAATGTTCTTAATATGGTAACACAATAGGATAGCCAGTGGCAACACAGCTTTCAATGAAAGGTGAAATTAAAACAATCAAGCTGTTTTTTGAAGGGGGCAAAGTTTAATCTGTAATAGTGTGTTTTATACCAGGGTCCCTGGCTACACAGAAAGACGAAATAACTTGCATTACTTCCGTTTTATTCATTTCAGAATCTGAAAGACATTTTATTTTGAAATATTACCGGATTCTCTATTATATCCGTCTACGGTATGTCACTCTTGATGCAGGTGAAGGCCGCGCTTCTCGGTCACGTGATCGGTTACCGCGAAAATGAAACCGAAGCGCTAGCAGAAAACAAACGTCTTTGGAAAGTTCCTTTGGGAAGGGGAAAAGACCCAGCCAGGATCAGAAGAGGAGCATACGACTTCCAAGAAAAAGAAGGCTGGATTTATTAACACAGTATCAGGAGTCCTGTTTAAGATACGGGTTCATCTCAACGGGAGATTCCCACGCACCAGGCCCACGCTGCATAATATGCGGCTATGGTGAGTCGTACTTTTCATGCACTTTTCATTTGCGGTGTATTTTATTTTGAATGCACGTTTAAACGTTACCCTAGCGACCAGAGAGTGTTGCGGCCAGATCGGACGTTCCTGATGTCATGATTCGTGTTTATCATAATGTTACGAAAATACCAGTTTTCATGCAGGTCATCTCATATTATTTTGTTGTTTTTATCCGGCCTTAAAGGCGGGTCCCTGAAAATATTGTGTGACATTAAACCGGTCCGTGGGGCAAAAAAGGTTGGGGACCACTGCTTTATACAATATATGTAATGTATAAATATTTTAAACTATTCGACTTCTGAGAAGTTGAAGCCTTTAAGAGAGTTAACAGCAATGTAAGTACAACAGACAACATTCAAATTATTCACAGGGAAGCCCGGATCACCTCATTTGCATTGACAAATGCCTTTCATTGACCATCTCGAGGAGAACGCTGGCCAGTAGTTCTGTTTCCCACATCATATTTGGCTTCTGCAGGGCTGAGTCTACGAGAGGAGAAGGCGCAGGGGTGGAGTCTTTGGTCGACGCTGGGACAATACAGCTCCCAGTCCTGAATCAGGTCAGCGGCCAGGCTTTTTTTAACGGAACATTTTAAGAACCGACGATAAAAGTTGGCAAACCCAAGGAAACGCTGTAGTTGCTTTTTGGTGGTGGGTGGAGGCCACTCCGCCACCGCTTGGATCTTGGAAGGATCGGCTCTCAGCTAACCCTTCTCTATAAAGAACCCCAGAAATTGAACAGAGCTTATGTGCAATTCACATTTCTCCGCCTTGACAGTTTATTTTTGAGTAGACGTTGTAAGATGACACGGACATGTTAACGGTTTTCCTCTAGTGAACGTGAGAAGATTTGAATATCGTCCCGATACACAAAAGACTTTCAACAACAAAGTCTTCAGATACTACATGAAAGGGTTCATCTAAATACACTTTTTTTTTCCAAGCAATAGGCAAAATAGTCTCCCAATATAAATAAACAATGACAAATGTCTTCATACTTGACCCCAGACTGCTGAATGAATACGAAGCTGAAGGCAAATACGGTATACACACACACACACACACACACACACACACACACACACGCACGCACGCACGCACGCACGCACGCACGCACGCACGCACGCACGGAACAGGAGCTACACTCACACTTGTCTTGCTCGAGAGCCTCAATGCATCATCCAATGCAGGTCATTGGCCCCACCACCCACAAGGCAGGTTCAATATTTATGGGTCGCTGCCACATTTTGCCATCTCAGCTTGACAAAAGTGATCAGCATCTCAGCGTGCTGCCTGTCAAAGCGGCTGCAGCGTACATCATTATGTCAGGGGCTGTCACTGTCGGCGCTGCAGGTTGTGTCTGCCTCTTGGCCATCAAGCAGCTTTTCCCATCCAAAGATGTTCGCTGGATGCAATGATGAACTGAACCCTGTACCGCCAAATTAAAAAATGAAACCAACCTTACTGTGAGTAGTAAAAATGATGGTTTATGGGGAGCAACCACACAATTTTAGTACGGGATATAAAAATGTAAAGGAGATATACTTTGCTTGCTTTCACCATTTAAAACAGTTCCCATGTGTTTTAATAACATCCGTGACATGCTTTTGTTAAAATAACCTCGGGATTAACAATTAAAAGAAACTTCCTCCCTCGCTGATCATGTTACCATGATGGTCAGGGGTGCAGCCTGAGCTTTGCGACAAGCAAGGCTGCATTTCATGTTCTCACCAGTAAGTGTATGCATAACCGAGCTTACTCTCGAAGGCGAGTTTGCACTTTAGCCAAGTGGTTGGCTGTCACTTCTTCCATGATGCTCGGCCAGCTGGCTCTTGAGACTTCCAAGGTGAATGAGGGCTACTGCTTCCCGTAGAAAATAAAAATGAAACAATCCAACAGGTTGACGATCCCTGATTTTAGATTGGAGCGGCCGTTTTTCCAAGCGGTCAAGAACAGTCTGACTGTCTGATAAGATTATCTCTGGAGCCATCGCAATGGTCAGAGAGTCCTTACGATTGTTGGCAGGGACGAATCGGTGCTAAAATTGGGCTAATTCTCCTACCGTGTGATCCTGGCTTTACCAGAAGAATTAAAAAGGTATATTAATTGGATTTCAACTGGATTTAGCTCCACTGGGTCAAAGTTCCAGTTTGATGTAAACAGTATATGTTTTATAAATATTCCAGGAGCTCAAGTTGGAAATTGCATGAGTGGATGAAAAAACCCTCACTTGTGAAGCTTCCAACATTTGCTACTGTAGAATGGTTCAAAAAAGAAAAGAAGGAAGCAAATGGGCAAACAAATGGGCAGCAGAGAGCCCAGCGGGTTAAATCCTTTTGCACTAAGTAGCTAAGCCCACTTAAGCAAGTATCACCAGACCCCCAGGGCAATCAAACAAGTGTGAAAAGCCATCATATAGTGTTCCTTCAACAGCGATGTAGCTTATGAGTTATCCACTGCTGGGTGGCATTTGCCAGCTGCCCTTGCTTGAAAAACTGCCTCATCACGAGATAAGTTCAACAATATGGTAGCGTAATGGTAAAGTAGCTTCAACAAACAGCCAGAAGCGAAGTAAATGATGCAGCCTCTAGAAACTAAAATGAGAGCCCATCCCTTTTATGTGTGCCTAATGTATGAAGCTGCATTTTCAATTAAGACCTAACCATGGCAACAGACAGTAACTAACACGGTAGTCCGTGTTTCTATTATTATATTTTTAATGAGCCCAAGTCAAATTCTGCTGATCTCGTAAGATTTTCAAATATTTACTTACTGCAATCTACAGCGTGAGCTACACAAAGATGATACGAAAGAATGTTTAGATTTTACACTCTAAAGCTGATACACTTTTTCAAAAGTGTAAGGTTGTTGCCACTGCTTTTGTCCAACATTTTATGTAAAATAACAAAAAAACCAAGTAACAATACAGTCCATTTTTATTCATAAAGTACTTAAATCTAACTTACATGGCATAGCGTGATGATATTTCTTTTGTATTCATGCAGCACAACAGACATTCCTCAAAACACTCTGCTGGAGGCGATGAAATAATGACCCTTACATTTAAGGATGCCAATCAGTTTAGATTCATGTCAGAGTTTATTTCTTGAATAATTCATTTATCCGTTCGTTTTATTCATTTTTACACCAATCCTAAGCATCTTCAAGAGTCAAGGCAAACTGGAACCTATCCCAACCAGAAGCGTAAAACAGGCCGGGATAGGCTAAGCAGTCACAGAAAAAAAAAAAAATAATTAATAATTTTAAATAAGTAAACAAAATCAATACAGAAGTAAATAAATCCAGTACGACATTCATGTCAAAAGGCCGTTGTAAGACACACATTAGGATCACATGCATGTTTTGGGTAGCGCAGAATCACATCCTTATAAAAATCAGCACAAGTTAACGAAATGGCAGTAGGAAGGGGGCGAAACTCACTGGAGAGAATTTTGGTGAACTGTGTCATATTTCATTTTGTTGTGTCCATGAAAGAGACTGAAACATTAACTCGCCTACTGAAGAGGGAGACAGCATAATATTGTCTGAGCAAAACGATCTGCAAACCTAAATGAATGTCTTGTACTTTCATGGTACAACATGTGGTCAGCTGAACTGTCCTGTCTTCAGAGGGCCACGAGTCAAGAAAAAAAAAAAAGTCATTTAATATTTTTATTTTCAAACGATATCAGGCCAGAGGCAGCGCATTCGCATTATTTATGATTGCACCTGGCAAGGCAGAACAAAGCTTTGCAAAATGCTGTGTTCTGATTGCTAATGCTCCGGTGGATGTGCGCGTAGGTTGGCTGTTGGTAGGAATGAAACTAGATGTTGGCAGCGCTCCAGCTTCGAAGGAGGCTGAGCGACGCCTCGGCGCGCTGAAATATTGATTGGGAGAGCTGAGGCACCCGCAGGCCCCTTGGACAATTCACGCGCTAAAGGTGTGAAAGTTCTGTTGGTGTATAAAACCGCACGGCTGGACCGTTTAACGTGAAGACGCTTTGATTGAGGGGCCGCCTTCCGACATGATCAACGCAGGCCACCTCCCTTTAGGATTCTCACTCAGTCAGGTTACATCAAGCAGAAACTCTTCAGGAACGTCATGGCACACGTCATTCTTATAAAGTCATTCAAAGATTTACCGTCAGCCTGGATGCGAGCCCTCTGTTCATATGTCAGTTGTTCTTTCTACTCTGGAAGCTTCGGAGGTGACTTTGCGCCCCAGCTTGGAACTCTGCGGATTAAAGAATGGTGCATGTTGGTTGCAGATTTATTAATTTATCTTTTACATTCACGTTCACTGTTCCTGAACTTCATTTTTCGATCAAATCTGCACACGCTGGAGCATTTGCTTCAATATTCAGAGCTGCTCAAGCACTCACTTTCGATGAACAGCATTGGAGGAAATCGAGCTGACAAATCTTAAGATTTTTATTGTGCATAATATTTTATGTGGCCCCAGGAGTATGTTTTTCTGATTTATTACTGAATGCTGGAAACCTTTGGGTTAATTTCCTATGGTTGGGAGTATTTGTTTCCTTTCTTTTATTATGTATAAATTCAATTGGCGTTGTGGAAACAATTACAACTGCTGGAGTTCTGCTTTGGCTTGAGTCTACATATTTTTTTTAAAATAATTAAATCAACGCTACCTTTGGTCACACTACCGTCAGGGTCGGGCTAAGGCTGTCACGTTGCGTGGTGGTGGTGGACCCCAAAAAAGCAGGCAAGAGGGAGGAGCAGGGTGTACTTGACCAATTGTATTAAAAACAAAGAGAAAACTAAATCCAAAACAAACAAAGTCCAAAGCATCAAACAAAAAACATGACTGAAGCTAGAACATAACAGTAACCAAAACATGACTGAAACAAACCTGACAGAGGTAAACAATGACCCGACCATGAGTGTTCGGGCGGGAGTCCTTTTATACAACTAATTACCAAACGACCAACAGGTGTGCAGCTGCAGGGGGAGCCCTACAGTGCCACCTGTTGGTCCCAAACCGAATCACGACAAAGGCACACACAGAGGGGGAGCACACTCTCATACACACATGGACAAAATTGTTGGTACCCCTTTGTTAATGAAAAGGAAACAAAAACACACTGATAAAAGTCATCATGAATACAAATGTTGTTGTTCTAAATTGTTCGCAACGTGTTTGCAAACAGTTTTAACTGTCGCCATCAAATGTTGAACATGTTCAAAATGTCTTTTGCCATGAGAGAAACTGTTTGCGAACGTCTTTGAAACCTTTTGCAATCCTTCACGGGCCCTGACGAAAATAAACAACTTTCGTTATGTTTGCTAACACTCGCAAGCCTTCGCCGCTCAGTGAGCTACCACCTTTAAGAGGCATCATCATGCCGCAGGCCATCCAGACTGCCGGAACAGTTGTAGAAGAAGAAATAGAACAAGCTAGGTTAAGTAGTAGCCTATATTGTAGCGGCAAACTCTAGACCAGGGGTGTCAAACATACGGCCCGCGGGCCGGAACCGGCCCACAAGTAGGTTCAATCAGGCCCGCAGGATAATGTAAAAGTGAAAAAAATGCATTAAAGACACAGAATTAATATTTTTAATCAGGTGCAATTCATTGAGTATCCGCAAGGGGACACTATTTTGATCATAGAAGAAGACAACAGCAGCCTCAGTCTGTCACTGAGACAGACCCATGAAGAAACTTTCAAACTCAGAAAACATGTTCAACTCGGCCTGAAAATGCGTTTAAAGCAATAAAAAGTGAAAATGAGAGTCACGCCTAAACAAAAGGACTTATGCAGACAAGTCAACATGTATTTCGTTCAGGTTAATATCCTGAAGCATGAAAGACATATTGTTTTGGTTATTTATAGCAAAGTATTGTATCATTTTAATGGTCCGGCCCACTTGACATCTACCGAGGCCGTATGTGGCCCACCATGTGAAATGAGTTTGACACCCCTGCTCTAGACTATCCTCGATGAACTGTTGTGCTGTGGGAAATTATCAAATTTCCCTTTTCAGTCATAAATGATCATGCATTAGCTAGAGATAATGCATCTTTATTCAGCTATCTATGGTCGTGATGCATTGTGACAGACAGAACAATTTGATGCTTCTCCACTGGATGGCTTCTTCACTTCACTTTTTTGTGCCATTTCTGTCATTTATTGAATCGTAGAAAGGGTTCTGTCAGTCGTCATCTGTACCTGTGGGTAAAAAACAAAAAAAAAAACAAACAAAAAAAAAAAAAAAAAAAAAAAAAAAAAAAAGGGGGGACAAAAAATCAAATTGCACCACAAGCATCATTTATTGAATGTAAAATATGTTCCTTGGCTCAATAAAAGTTGTGAAACACTGACCTTGACCTGAAAAAAAAATGTCGACTGCCCCCACCTCAACTGCATTGAGTTCAATAAAATGCTGTTTTTTTTTTTTTTTAAAGAAATGATTATTATTATGTCTATGCTGACTTCAATTCTTCAAGTACACTGAACAACTGCGGCTCACATCAGAGAGAACGCAGGCAATGAATGAAAGGCAAATTAGCATGTGTTGGGAGGCTTCCACATGGCATAAAGTGTACTTTCTTTCTGTGATTGACACCTGCAGTCACCCTCGTCACTCTGGCTTCTTCCATGTTTCTCCTCAGTCAAAGAGAAGGCTGCTGAGTTTTATGTTTTTCAATGGGAATGCCAGTAGGCCTTTGATTCATTTTTTAATAGACCCCTGAAGCACAAGCACCATCCTCTGCCTTTTTATGTTCCCCCCCCTCGCCTTTTCCTCCTCTCATTGAAAAAGTCAATAGATCTACCACACCTTTCCTCTCCCTTGTTACTCCTCCTAAACCAACACATGCAATATGGTAGCCGGGCATTGCTTTGCTATATGGGCTGCTTAATTTTCATTTGTCTTGCTCCTGCGCAGAGCTTGCTGCCCCTGCAGGAGTCGTTGGATGTTAATGACGAGAGAGCATTGGCAGAAGTAGTTGGGGATGCAGCAATAGCTTCGTTTGTGGATATGCTGGCCTGCACTCATGTTCCTCCATCTCCTCTGAGACCGTCAGAGACGGTAGGAGGAGGAGGAGGAAGGCAGCCAGTTCATCTCGTCCCGCTCGCGTCCTACTTCTCTTTTCATCGCCCTCTCCCTTTATCCCTGCGCTTTTTCCTCTCAGTCTTACGCCTACACCAGTCGTGCGCCGTCTCCCGCTGCAAAGCTCCATGCTGTCGTAGTTGCACGAAACCCACTGCACGATAAAAAGGTAACTTAAAGGATGTGTACTGCATGCATATGTGACGGTGGCCCACTGCGTGCGGTACGAGCGGCGGTCTCGCCTTGTCAGATCCAACCTCATCAAAGCTGTGTTCCAGCACCCACCCCCACGCGCTCGGTTGTGACCGATATGGAAAATGGCATTCTCTAATATTGTACTTTCCAAACACATATAGTCATAACATAAATAAACAGAACATAAAGAATTTAAACAGCTTGTTCTTCACGAGGGTTCCTTGCCGCTCTTTCTGGTGTTTGTGACCTGGCCTCTTGGCGGCAGTATCACACGGTCATGCAGACACAAACGAAGAAGAGTTTCACAACTACAAGTGTTTCAGTAAGCTATAGTAACTCAGTCCATTCTGCATCCATCCATCCATTCTCTGTATGTGCCTGTGAGTATCGGCAGAGGAGGGCATTCTGCCAAAATGGCAGAAGTTACATCAGTCCGTCAGTATTTCAGGCCGACCCACGTGGGCCAATAGAATATAATGAATTTAAAACTTGACCGTCATTGCCTTCATGCTTATCTCTGCCACTGCTGCCCTTTAATTGTTAATTGTGGATGGACACACACACACACACACACACACACACACACACACACACACACACACACACACACACACACACACACACACACACACACGAGGAAGGAGTCAGTGAGTGAATGGCTGCATAATTAAAGCGACAAGAGAATTCATCAGACAGTCCCTGAACACCGGCTGTGACAGCGGACATCTCCAGGCTGCACGGTGGCCCAGGCCTATCATTGTGTATTTGAAGGACAGGGACCAGCAACCTCTGAGCCAGCCGAAGGAAAAATCAATATGTCTCTGGCAAACACCATCATGAGTCGGAGCAGCTTCGGTAAAGTAGTCAGTGCTGTGGAGATGGAGGACGGCAACTCACATTTCGTGGGTGATACATTCCAAGTCGACGGCAACTAGTACATTTCCATGAAGTTGAGGTTGGTTTTATTTATTTTAGATTTTTATTTTTGGGGGGGATTTATGTTTTGTTTTGTTTTTTTTTAAGCCGCCACGCGGTTCTCAGCCTTCACTCCAATCATTTTGGAAAAAGAGCATTGTTGAAATGTGCTGTTCAGCTATTCAGAGTGCTCCAAAAAAACAGCTTCAACTGGGCAGACGGTGCGCCAGTGCACCAGGCAGTACTCATGGAAACAATTTGAGCACAACACACACTCTCTGAACGGGCATCAGAGTAACCCTAATGTTCATGGTCTCCGTTTTGTAAAACATAAATCACATATCTTGACTGATTCAACTTAGAAGGAAGGAAAATAGCAATGAAAACCCGCAAAATCGTGAGGTGAATCTGCAATATGGTCACAAATGAAAATCCGAGATAGATTGAATCCGCAATAACCAAACCGTGAAGTAGCAAGGGAACATGTAATTGTTTCTTATGTGGCGAACTTGGACATGCCGAATGTGTTTCATGTTCTAAGAGACGTTTTAAGCTTAAATACTAAAACTTAGGCTCATATTTAAAAATACACTCTGCCGAGTCTGAACGTAAGGTGCCTTCGGACGCCTCCATGTTTTAAGTGTTGAGGAAGAGCAAATCGAGGTAGGCTACAAAAGTGTGCTCCAAAGCAGCCTTCGCACGGGGCCTGTCTCCGTGGAAACGAAAATAAGACTTGAAGACTGCATTTGAAGGTCGCGCTCGAGTCTCGCCGGAAGTTACATCATGTGGCCGACAAACTTGGCCTTTGGAGGATCCAGCCTACAAACTTGGACACAGCTTGTAAGAGCCAAATATACACAATAAATAAAATACATGAAAAATTATTTTATCATCTAATCTACAATATACTGTATGCAAGTCTTTTATTTCTCTTACTCTCTCAATAACAATAGTATATTTTAGCATTAACATATATCATTTTGGTTTCAGAACATAATTGAATAATGGCAGAAACAAATGATCTTACCAATGCTGTTAATTTTGGGCAGCTGGAGCATAACTCCATAGAGCGGGGTCTTCCACGGTTGTTAAGCAATCTGTAAGGGAAGCAACTGAGTAATATTAGAATATAAAGTTGTCGGCTATTCTTGCCCCAGGAGGTGCTTATCTGAGATAGAATTCACAAATCAAGCCACCATCAAGCAACATTAGCTTTGATTTCAATGCTATCTTGGGGGGAGAAAAAAAAAATCTGAGCTGGTGTCTCAATATTTTCAGGAAACATTTATGATTTTCATCACTAAGTGGTTTCACCAAGGGTGTCTTACGAAAACTAGGTTGGTGACTCGAAAGGTGAGTGGATAGTGCCTCTTTACTCAATTTGAGATACACATAGCAGCACAATCATTTTGGTCTTTGAATGATGCAAGTAAGACAAATGACAGCTTTCAACACGTAAATCACATGGATGACCTTCTTTGGCCCTCGAACTGGTCATAAAGAACAGTCAACTGACAATCGCCTTTCCTCAACGACATGCTGCTCATATATTTGAAACTGTCGTGTTCCGTCGTTTTGTTTTTTTCTCCAAAGATCTGGAATGGCATTCGTTATGTGGACAATTAGCCATGTATTGTTGTTTGGGTCATTGCGTGTCATTCTCTGTGTGGCCATGTGTAGGCGACGCAGTGCGGTATCAGTGGTTGATAGAGCGAGTCAGTAAGTAGGCTAGTGAGTGGTAAGTGGAGCGGCTCGAAAGAGAGTTGGACACGTGTTGGTTCACCCACTCGCTGGCCCTCTGGTGCCTTTTAAAAGACTCTTGATGAGCGAATGACTAAAAGTTATGGACAGGAGGATCATTCCACTCATCCACCCACACAGAGAGTGAGGCTGAGTCAAAGGCGTTGGAATCAAATGTTCTACCACTGTAAAAAGAGAGATGCAGTCACACCCACGCCACTAGAAATAAATTGGCACGTTAATTGTGAGTTTGCGGGTCTAAAAGTCCAGCGGTGATTTGTATATAGTCGCTCTCTGCCTAAACATATAAATGTGTGTCGATCAATGTAGCTATTTAATTTCGCTGGTTGAGATTGGTGCTTTTTGCAATTTATTGAGTGTGATGACTTTCTAACAGTGTTCTCCAGGTTTAACTAAATATTCTGCTAAGAAAAATGTAGGTGTCGTAAAGTTTGCTCAAAATGCGTAATCATTTCAGACTCATCATTCTCTAATTGGTTCTTTGGGCTTTCTTCATGCAGTCATCTTTTTTTTTTTAGGGTCAGAGCAGCGACCACTTGTTTCATCTAAAAAAAAATAAAAAATGGGTGTTTCATCTAAAGATGGTTCAGACGAAAAGTTATTGAAAGCTTAGTATTTCGCCGCACGCTGTTGCTGAAGGATGTGCTGTTTGTCAAGAAAAGTGATGCCGTTTTTGAGAGTCTAAACCTAGCAGAATACTCATTAGACGTTGCACAATTCAGGTCTGGGAAAAAAATATCTATTATAAAGGGTTCTTGTCCGAACGTGGCCATTTATAGCTGTTTGCAGCTCTTGCCTTTGATTTGTTTTTGCAATGAGCTTAAGAATTCTCTAAACCTTTCCCAAATTCTGTGCAATTTCCTGGCTCAGCGTTTTCACACATCTACCTTGACGTTATAAAAGGCAAAGTATTCTTGCAGAAATTAGAAAAAAAAGTGATATATTCATATAAAAGGACCAAGGAGGTTAAATATGTCCTGAATTATGCAACTCCCTTCCTTAGCAGAATGCCTCCTTTAACAAACTTGGAAGTAAATGAGTCAATAATGACAAAGAAATAGTTTCAGTGTTTGTTCGAGCAGCCGCTACTCGCTAGATGCTGTTAAATCATACGTTTTACCTTCTTTGCGATAATAGTCACTGTTTGGCAGCTCTTACAAATATTTTTGTTGAATAATGCAAGAGCATTGCATCAAATTGACAAGGAAGGAGGGAAGACGACTCTGTGCCGCATTTTCAGACAATGTCAGCATGTTCGGGACGCAGCTCTGCACTCGTCCCTTTTTGGTAGGCGGCGTACAAAAGAGCGCAGGTGCGCCGAGACCCCCACTGTCATCGTGTGTTTAGGGGCCAACATCCCCGGGGAGGCTCGGGACTATCGTGTTGCACATGATTAATGCGGGGCCCTTGTCTGCTGGAAGCGCTGAAGGAGACTCTGAGCCTCAGGGCATCAACAGACCCGCTTTCCCAAAGTGGGACGTGGCCTCAGCTCTGCATGCTTGACCGCAGTACTTGAGGGTGTTTTGGAAGCTGCGCGTAGCTACAGTAGTGGTTTCGTGTAAAGATGAAAGCGGTTGACCTTGTGAAGTTCAAAAGTTTCCCCCTCCCTCTTACCCTCATCGTGTGTTCCTCCTCTTTCCCCCGCCTGTCAAGCTCTCTTTATCTTTGACTTCAGGCTCTCCATCTTTGCATCCCTTTCGTTCCTTCCATTTGTCTCGTAAGCCCTCACTGCTTATGTGAGCCGCATATTCATTTCCTTTCTCAAAAAAAAAAGTCACCTCCGGTTCAACTGCTTCTGTGGGGTAAATAACCAGAAGCCATGCGGTCACAAAACAAAACGCTTCCGATTGTTCACATCCATCAAGTTTACTGTGTCAATTTGACATCTGAAAGTGCCGCTTCTGGGATATTCTGATACTTTTACCGCTTCAAATGAGACTCCGCACAATACTAACGGAAAGGATAGAAGGTCGTGGGCTTTATTTTAAAGGTTGCGTATGCACAAACTGGAGCTTGACAGGTGCTTGCTTTTAAACTTAATGACTCTACATTTATTGTAACAGTGGCCTATTATTTATATTATTGGTGGTGGTAGTAGTATTTACATTTTATCTGCAATTCCAAAGACCCAAGTCCTCACAGATGACCTACTGCCAACCTCCGCACATTGATCTCTTTCATGACAGATCCGGACATCTTGTGTCTCCATGGAAACTAAATTTGTAGTTTCGATATTCACACCAAATATTTACTTAAATAGCGGACCATAAGCACTCAATATCCATCATGGAGCTCCATCTTGAGCCTCCAAATGTTGTAATTTTTAAATATGAAATTATAACACCCACCCCCCTTCACTTTGGAAGTTAATTTTCAAAAAAAAAAAATTGCGATCGATATGAGCCAAGCCAGCCTCATGAAAGGGTGCCCGCACCTGTGACGCCCATGCTTTGGCTCTTAGCGGCTTATTACCCCCCTCCCCCCACCCCACCCTTTTGCATATCCAAGTACTGTCTTCTACACTAATCAAACAAAGCATACATAAGCGCTACTGATCACTTTATGTGAGTGTACCCTCAGATTCAATGGCAAAAGACCCGACTCAATCATGAGATGATCAAGTGGTGCATCCCAATAACTTGTCAGTATTTGCTGGGAAAAGCACATCTAGTTAGTGTCACGCTAAGATAAAAGAGTGCTCTGAAAAACTGTGCTCTGAAAACGTGCAGTTTCTCGCTACACTTATTTTGTGCTCGTCTTTGGTAGAATTGAAGTGCTCCTCAGTGCAGCGGCGTAATTAGCTGGAGCTGTGCAGCATATGGAATTGCTGTGTGCCTGATGATGCGCGTGTTCTCCAGTGGATGATATTTACTTTCATTTCCTTAGAAAGAGATTAAGTCAAACATATGGGGCCAGCTAAAAGTAGAACTTTAATTTGATCTTCCAAAATATGAATTACTCAAGGGCCTCTTATTTCCCGTGTTGGCTGCCCAATCATACTTTTTTTTTTTTTTTTTTTGGAAGGGGAAATGATTGTGGTTGGAAATACCAACTCATGTTCCTTATTCATGCATTGCAGTACTTTTCCAGATTTGAAGCATGCAAGGGTGCACACTGCTTCCTGTGGATGCAAATGACACACTGACACAATTACAGTGTCTGATAGAATCGAAAATGTGCACACAGTGTTCCTGGGCCGTGTCCAAAGGTGTTTTACAGTATGTAGGTGGTGTAACTGACACCTAGGATAGTCATGTCAGACAAAAAATGCCTTCAACACATTTGGGTGTGTCATTTTACCCAAACTTGAGATTGTACCCGGCATTGTTTTTCTTGTTTTTTTTTCACTGTAGCATGATTAGAACCATCACTTCACACACAGTCCAACTACTTGAAGATAAAACCAACAGAATTTGTGTCAAAAAGTTTCTATTCAGCACATTTGACCAAGTAATGTTGACCAAATTTGTCCAACTTATAACAAAAATACGGCTTTCAATGTCTTGTACAAGGTAAATCATACTTAAGCATATTGGAGTCTGCCATTGTTGAGCAATTTGTGTATTCCGGAGTCCTCTTGCATATTATAGGATTTTTCAATGACATCATCACCCACAAAATGCTTTATTAATAAATAATATTATATATATATATATATATATATATATGTTAATATCCACCCACCCAACCCCACACACACACACATGCCCCCACGCACACAGAAACCTTCGGTTGCTAGGCTCCTAGTCACGATAAGAACGACAGCATCAAGTTCTTCAAAGTAACCTCACCGTTTGTTGGAATTCCATCAGGTTTGACGTTTTACCTTTCTAATTGCTGCAGTCATCCAATTTTCAGTGAAGCGATCAAAGCCTCCATTTCTTATTCATTGAGCCACTTGCAGTTTTCGCCTGGCTGTCATAATTCTGTTTTTTGTGTGTTTCCACCGAGCAGCTGACACAGGGGGGCCTTCCCTCCAACTTGCACACCTGCTGCCAAAGATAATCAGCTGAGTATTTAAGGACTTCCAAGTAGCCTCTGTCGGTTTATTCGCCTTTGCTCTCGACTCTGTCACCAAGTATTTGAATCTTCTAGGCATCCCACGTTTCTTATGTTTCATTTTTGATCTCGCCGTGATTTTGCACACACCTTTGTAAGTAGTTTTGTGTAGTAGTTAGTAGTCACGGGTTGTGTTATACGCATTTTGGGTTTTCTTGTCTATTTATTCACAAGCTATTTCTGTTTATTTTCCTGGTGGTGTGAGACTTTTTGAGCAGACAAGAAGTGTTTTGGCTCTTGCTCCTGAAAAAGGTGGACCCAAAGGTACTTGGAGCTGGAAACCACCTCCCCTGCTGCTCCTCCAATGACAAAGGTGTCTTTATCATGTCCCGCTGAGATTTAGTCTTGAAAGTCTCCAGTCCAGCTAATTCTTTCCTCCTGAACATAACTCAACAAATTTATTTGTACCGTCCTGTCACATTGTGCTCCCTCAGTGCTGGCACGAAAATGGATCAATTTTGCTTCCAAAAACCTTTTTTCCAAGCTGCTACGCCACAAAAGAAGGCACACCGCACACATTTTGGTAAATCGCTGAAACTACAACTGCTTTTGAGCAGGCAACAGTCAGATACCAGCTGCTTTAAAAGTCACCCATCAGGAGAAAGATTTGGTGCTACACTTTGGCACTCCAATTACTGTTTTTATTCTTGACACAGCACTTCTTCTCTATATGCTTGTTTTGGCAGTCATCGCCCCTAGCAAGGGGTATCACTATCGGTGAATTGTGGGTCAGACACTGCAAGACTGGGCCACGTCTGTTATAAAGTCCTGCTGGGCAAGGCCCAGTGCCATCAGATGGCTCGACAGTCACAGTCCTGCCATGCTCACAGGCGACAGATGGACACACTGCGTCAGCATGGAAAGTCTCCATGTCCAGCTCCAAATATACATATTTATTTATTTTTTAACCTACGTAGTAGCAGTGCACAAAGTGCATCTTCTCTGCTGATGTCACATGACTGAATCAGCCAAATACACTCAAAAGTCAGCAGAAACATTTTGTTTGGTGCAAGATACAACCAAAGTGATTGTGGGGTCCTCCATCGTTACTCAAACCAGACCGAGTTCATCAAGGGCAAGACGTAAAAAGTTTTGTAAGGGCCAAGTCAATCTCTCAACAACGACAGACCATGTATTTTACCTGCTAAAAGTAGGATACACACATTCACGCCTTTTGAAGAATTGTGCATCTTCAATGAACCCAACCTACATTTTTTTGGAGATTATAGAAGAAAACAGGAGGACTGGAGTACTCCAAACTTCAGAATGGTGCAGCAGATGTACTCACTACTCATGCACCATGCCACTCAGTGTCATGATCCTGTTTTTGTCTGTCTCCTGCAGGTAGCAGAGGAGGGCTTTCCCTCCAGTGCGCTCACCTGCTGCCGATGTGCTCATCAAGTTAGCCATGTATTTAAGGACTTCCTAATGGCCAAGTCTCTGTCGGATTATTTACCTTATTTGCCGCTCATGATCAAGTGTTGTTGTTTTCTAGACCTCTCGATCTTGTCATTGTCGTTTTTGTTCTTCAGTCTCTCGCTTTTAAGTATATTATTTTGCCTTTCGATCTTGCTCTTGTTTTGGTTCGGCAAATTGGACTCTTGTCATTTTGTTTATATTCTCAGATTAACTATTACCTTGCCTTTACAAGCGCTTTTTGTTTATACATATTTTTTCATGGCTATTTGTGACCGGCGTTTTTTTGTTTATACATTGTCGGTGTGCTTTTGTTAATAAATAAAAAAATTGTTACGGATTTTTTTTTGTGTCTACATTTGTGGGATCCAATCACCATTCAGTTCGTCTCAAACGATGTTACAATCTGTCGTCTATTTATTCCATAAAATTGTTTTATCTTATTTTCATCATTTCTCTTGGCTGTGCTGATTCCTGTCATGTCTATGGCTGTTAAGATGTCCAGTCAGATTACAGCCTCTACAAAGTCGACAGGAAAAATAAAGAAACCAGGATCACTTTTCGAATTCATTGGAGTGTCTACAATGAAATGTGTTTTTTTACTTTTAAATAGTACTCCACTTTCGTCAGACAAATACAGTTGAGTTGAGACATTCCCAAAACACACATGTTAAGTTGATTGAAGACGTTAAGACTTGCCATGAATTTTGAATGCAAATTGTTGAGCTCTGATGTTTGTCATTTCACATTCATGTATTAGAATCAGTGTCGTAAAGTTAATGTAAAATAAACAAACCATTACAAGTGTGCATAATGGTACAACAATTTGTCCGGTAGCACTTCATCAGCTGACGCGCAGATTACTTATCGCATACAGTGACCTGCTCTTCACTATCTCCATCTGTACTCCAATTTCCAAAGTGATGTGCTCCATTGAATTGAAGATCCTGCTCTTCCAAATCTCACACTACAATCTTATCTGAGCAAACCAGGTGTCCGTCCAGAGGACACACGTTGGACACGCTTATTTAAATAAACGATATTACTTCAATATTTGGTAAGTTATTAAATGTTTTTCTTCCTTTTTTTTCCTGTCTTGAAACGGTGCAAAATGAGGATGAGCACTTTGTAGTCCAGTGTGTAATTAAAAAAAAACAAAACATATATATATATATATATATATATAATAGTCTAAAACACTGTTTTGCAACTATTATGGATATAAGGTCAGTGTTGAAAAGTGTTTATCCTGTCCATCGATCATAAAATCTAGTTTTATTATTGCTTTAAAAGGACTCCCGGCATGACCACTCAGGGTCGGGTCATTGTTTGTTTGTTGGTTCCTGTCATGTTTGTTCTGTAATGATGTTTAGGTCATGTTTCTGTTCCTATTAGTGTTGAGCTTCAGTCATGGTTTTTGTTTGATACTTTGGATTCATTTTATTTTTAGGACTTTGTTTTGGATTTAATTTTCTGTGTTTTTATCAATACAATTCTTCAAGTACAACCTGCTCCTCCCTCCTGCCTGCTTTTTGGGGTCCACCACCACCACGCATCGTGACAAAAATGATTTCAAGTAAAATACACCAAAACTTGCTGATCCGGGCTGAAACTACTCAAAGTAAAAGGTACAAACATTTTTGTCATGCTTTTCTTTTTTTTTTTTTTTTTTTTTTGCAATAGAGAGAATTTCATTTCTTCACAATAATGATACACTGAAGCAAATGGCAGTTAAATGAAATGAAATTTATGAGCTCAATAATGCATTCCTTCTTTTTTATATGTATAAATTGGTGAGATTTATTTTAGTGTGTGATGTAAAATAACCAGGATTGATTTTTTTTTTCATTTGCCTTGCATAGACAAATATTATATACACAGCCTAAATCAACGCTATTTATGTTATGCATTTACAGAATACCAAAATCAAAAAACATAATGACGCACTACTTTTTTTGTCAGCTGGTTCAACACAATTGGAGAAGAATGTCATATTTCTAAGTCCTTTCAAAGGCGCTTTTAGGTTAAGGCCGGGCTGAAACAAATTGGGTACTTCATATTTAATTCTTAACCAATTTAAAAAGCGTCAGAGGTTTCAGAGGTCCAGTGCACGATGAGGAAAAATAACAAAAATGTGCCTTCTGACTGCATGGTGTGTTCAACATTCAACAACTACAAGCACAAACATGAAGCTATCTCCAGCAACAATCCTCCCCCCGACCAGAAATTTGACTGACTTGTGAAAGGCTGCCTGGTGCCAAAGGCCACACAGATGCTGGGAAATAAATACAAAGAATAAGGATGAGTCATAGTAGAAGAAATAGAAGACGCGAGACTATTAGCTTCACTAGTGACAACATTTCAATTGCAAACTCTTCTCCTGGTCATTTTCCTTCTTGAATGGCTTGTGAGATACGTTTTATGAAAATTTACAATTAGTTGCTTTCTTATTTCTTCATTCAATGCTTCCTCCATTCTCCTGAGCTCATCTCATTTGTACAAATAACCGATAGCGCACCCAGAGCTTTAAGTCTTGATGTCATTGCTGGTGTTCTTCTGTAGTTTGCTATGAGCCGTCTTCATCTGATGTAAACCAGGCCAACCGAAAAGCCACACGACCAAGCAAGCCCGAAAGGGATCCTATCGCCACAAGGCACTGGAGAAGTGTCAATCACCTATCGTGAGTTGCTCCACTGTTGTGTGCATGTACATGGACTGATAGATTTTTTTTCCTTTTCTTTTTTTTTTTTACCTGAAAGAAGAATTCAACCCTCCAAAATATATTACAATTTATATACATATATATATATATACACATATATATATACATATATATATATATTATTGTCCCACAATGGGGAAATTTACAGTCTACAGCAGCAAAATTTGGGGGTGGAAAGAAGAAAAAAACAAAGTGTTTGCATGCACAAAATAAATGTTTCAGAAGAGAGCTGTACACAGTTCAATATAAATGCAATATAAATCTATATATATATAGATATAGATATATATATATAGATATATATATATATTACAAAACATATATTTACAATTATATGTTTTCTGGCATATTATTGGCTCTGCAGTTACATGCATGACTCTCAGGAGGTGAGAGCGATGACTTGGCGAATCATTAAAGGTTTCTCCTCAGGCATCTTGTTGTGGGATATCAAAGACTTTTGATGGTAGACGTCCAACTTCAGAGTGATCAAGTGTAAATAAAGAACATTTACCTCTCTCTACTCCTTGAATATTTAGTATTTGTTTGGAAGATGAACATCACAGCACATTGTAAAAACACTTAAATTTGGGGTTGAATTTGACCCAATTTCTGTGTTAAAAAAGGACAGACCCATAGTTGGGTCAATTTGAGCTCCCCAAAAAATGACAAATGCTTTCCCCTGTCATGTTCTATCTGTTTTGCTTGTGTTTTTGCTGCATTTGAAATCACTCAGTTTGGGGGCATTCTTGGTGAAAGGCGCATTGCCACGGCAACAGCGTGCAATGAAGTAAAACGCTTTCAATCACTTTTACAGACTCAGAAAAAGTCACACACACTGAGGTTGTTGTTGACTTTCAATCAAGCAGCTCTGGTGATTGCTGGTCAATGATGAGTCATCACACTTCAACCGTCTCTCAGTTATATCAAAGTGTGACGAGCTGCCACTCCCGCCCGCTTCCCCTTGCAAACAAGTTTCTCTGGGCAGAATTGGAAGACGGTCTTACAATTTAGATTTACGTTTGTGTACACCTGACGTACCACTGTATAGCTCAATTCATAAGACAATATTACAGTTTTCGTATTTGGGAATTGCCATGTTATCTTTAATGTGATGTTATCTTTAATGTGATGTTACTACTGCATAATGCCAGTGGATTAAAATGAATGGCTTTGTTGTCTTGAAACTATGAAGGATAAATAGATCTGTACCGTCTTTAATCTTTGTTGTTTGAACGTGTTAAAAAAAAGTAAGTCTCAAATGCACGTAATGTACATTTGTACAGGTATCTTTCATGCGAGACATGAAATATGATCAGCCATGTGAGCACAGTTACCTCAGTTTAACCAAACAAGGACTGAAGCAGCATATGGTGTGCGTCTGTGCCCACTCCATCTTCTTCCTGCCAGTTTTGTCCTTCCCACTCCTCAAAGACATAAATGAGATTTTTCCCTCTCTGAAGTAGTGGTCTCACCTGTGTATGGGCACAGTTACTGTCCATGTACCTGCGAGACACACAAGTGCACTTCATAAATATAACCAAAATCTTGGACAATTTGAAGCACAGCTCTGAACTAACACGCATGCTAAGACATGACACCACTTTGTAGTTGACCAAATGAAGACACATTTAAACACAGTGCAGCCATTGGATTTGGCTGCCTGTTGTGGCTCAGAACGGCAGAAAACCTTTCTGATGATTGGAGGAGAGTACAATTGGCATGAGCACTGATTGAGCACTCGTCAATTTGCAGAGACGAAAGCCCGTTTCACACTGCACTCGTTCAACGTGACAGGTCAGGACGGCAGGGCAGAAAGATTTGGTAAGCGCGGAGACTTTTGCTGCTAGTTTAGAGGAGAAGTCATGAAGATGTAGATTTCATTGCTGCAAAACAAAGCTCTGGCTACATACGTAAAGTGTACCTGTGGTGGTCAGAATGAAAATACGTATGATTTATCATGAAAAACTGCATCCAAACGGGTTTTTTGGTTACACTGGTTGGATTAATACAATACATCCTGATTTATATCGCGCTTTCACAACAGCTGTAGCTGTAACGAAGCGCTTTCCAAAACAGTTAACATAAAGTAAAATAATCAACACATAACAAAACATTAACGCAATAGCTCGCGGAACTTATTTATCGAGATGCCATGAGAGCTAATGCGTGCTATCGTGGGAATCCAAACCTACTTTCTTTCAGCATGAAGAAAAGTGGTCTGGGTGCCTGCCCTCAACCGCCATTCTGCCCAGTTTAAAATGAACCGTGCAATCAAATTTGTTTACAGCATTTGCTGTGACGTATTCTTTGTGAGCAGCGTCACTCTTCGCTGGCGGAAGTCCATCATCGTAACATTTAGAATGACGTGCAGTATTAAACTTAGGTTTCAATGACTACAAACACGATCGTCGTTAAATCCTCCGCAGCTGACAGCACTTGAAGAATTTATTTCAAAAGATGTTTTTTTCTCAGACGTCACACCCGCTTTTCGCTGATTGGTTCATTCCGCTCAGGTTTGACCCCACAAATGCAGCGGGCCAAAGAATGTATCACCAAAAGTGAGGGAACACTAGTGTAGAATATTATCTACTTTGAGGCACCTTGCCATCACGACAGATGTCCTCCCTTACGAAAGAAAAATATATTGGAATATATTGGAAGATATCATTCAATACATGACATAATATATTTTCATATATGGGATTTTGTATTTATATTTTCTAATATGTTTCAATATAGGTATCGACCATTGACTGTTAAAGGAATCTATGAGCAAAATTGTATCATTTTTAAAGTTTCATAAATAAAATGTACATTATTTTTATCATTACTATATTTTTCACAATAGCCTGTCTTTTATTTTACAACATATTGCAATATGTAATCATATATATTTTTTCATTACATGATAGACTGCATCCTACCCCCACATGAGTTTCATGAGTAAACATAAATGTTTTGAAAAGTATTTTTTCCTTTTATTGTTCTATGTCTAGTGTTCTCATGCTCAAATAATAAAATATGTGTATAAAATAGTGTATCCTTTGAAAGAAAATACAATGATGACAAAAAACAGAAATGGTATTACAAAAGTAGAATTTATTTTGGGAGTCTACAAAATTGGCATGCACTTTGCCATGACATTTTCAATCCTCCACACTGGATCTTGGAGGTATGCATGCATAGAGGCTTGCATATTTTGGCAGATCAATGAGCATACATTTTCTGTTGAACAGTGTGACATCAAATATCTGTTTCCTGCCACGGAACTTCCTTTTCAAACAAACTACATTTTCAACACGAATCAGGGTACTATGTGATCTATCATACTGTCTCCCAAAAGCAAAGCACTTTCTGTTACCGTGTTGCTCTACAACAATGTAGTAGTATACAGTGATGATGTTTCCATTCTTCATCAGTACAGTGAAGCTGTTTCTTTTCATTACCCTTGTGAACTCTTGGGAGTAATAAAGCTCTCCGTTGACCAGAACTCGCTTAAATATTTTCACAACTGTTCCTGTTGTGACTGCAAGTTGCTCTTTCATGACCAGTCGCTCTTCACTTGACAGTT
>NW_017805983.1:8852260-8930808 GCF_001891065.2 Hippocampus comes
ACACAGCAGTTGACAACCGTCCTACCAAACATATTGATGTACCTGATGCTGACAGTGATGGCCCCGGTGAAACACCACTTTGCACACCCATCAGACCTTCACTAGTATGTATTTGTTAATTATTAAATCTCTAACATAAAAACATATTATTGGCATCAAATTTCTTTGAAGCTTTAGTTTTTTTTTTCCTCATCTGTGCATTCTAATGCTTGTAATGACTTTACGTGTTTCCTTGTTCATGTTTTTATATTGCTTCTGTTTACACAAGGTGGAAATCGGGAAGGACGGTGTCACTGTTTCTTCACATTGCTGGGAGACTGCAATAACTTGTACCACAGCCAATGGTATGGCACGGGTGCTACTGATGGGGCTCTTTGACGTTGAAGTCCTCCTCAAGTCCAACCTTAAAGGCGGGTTCAGCAAGTTGGATCCCAGTGCTGAGCGGCGGCAGGCTCTTGACCCAAGGAAAGTTCAAGCTTTGCAAGGTAAATTGTTCAGAGTCGGTTGTACTCCAGCTCAGTGTTTTTCAAATCCTGTGCCACGGGAAAATATCAGCTAGTGGTGTGCCGCGAGATTTTGTCAATGAAAGAAGTGTGCCTTGGTTCAAAAAAGTTTGAAAAACACTGCTCTAGCTAAATAGCATTTCTGCCAGGAGGGAGAGCTTTCCTGTTGGTTATACAACAAATGAAAGTGGTTGGTTTGAGCAGGGTATCCTCAGGGTCCTCAACACTTCTTCATGGTTTCATTGCAGCGTCAGGCTTTTAAATTTTGTGCTGGTATGAATTTTTACCCCAATAGAAAGAGATTGAAGAAAAGCAAGACACAGGTGCTTCTTATTTTGACTCAACGTTACATTTGAAAAAATGTGAAGAAATTCAACTGATGTGTATCCTTACTTTTTACTTCAGAATAGTTGCAGTTGGACGAGCCCACACACACACTATGTTGATACTACACATTCCCATTAGAGGGGCCATATTCACAGCCATTTTCCCAGGCCGAAAAATTGTCACAGGACGCCACTGACAAGGCTAGAGCAAGCAAGACGACTGGGATGGGTAATCAATGTTGTTCTTCTCCACAGATGCTGTTGTAGCAAAATTTCCAATGGCCAAAGAAGCTGATTTGAGAAAATCCATCAACAGCCGAATGTGCGAGCTTCGACACCAGTTGAAGAATAAAACTTTGAATTAGTGGTTATTCACATTTATTTGTTTAGCTATACTAGCTAGCTAGCACGGTTTGTGTGTATGTTTATGTGCATGTTGCACACTCTGTTAAAGTTTACATTAAATGGATTGTCCATAAGTGGATAAGGAATTACAGCAAAATTGTTGTGTGTGTTTCTGTGTGGAATCTCCTCAATGCACAATTTGGACATTTTAATCAAAACTCAGCTATTTATGTTGTCATGTTAGTTAGCCACTCAGTTATTTTGTTAAAGGTGTTATAGTGATGCAAAAGGTGTAGAGCCTCTCTTAAGAATCTTCACCATTTAATGTTGCACTGAAAATATTTACCCCTCTACCTCTGCAGTGTCAGAATTTGTTTTTGAGCTGATGAAAAATACATGGTGACTTTTTATATACCCATTAGTTTGTGTTTAAAAATATTGCTCATATATTTTTATGTTTCTGTATAATATATGATGTATCTGTATATAGTTGGGACATATATTCCCATATAATATATATACATTTTATCATATATTGATCATATATCTTTACATATATCACTAATATATTGTCCAATATAAATTGCAATATATTATTAGTTATTTATAAATACAAAATTA
Source organism: Hippocampus comes (assembly GCF_001891065.2). Lineage (NCBI taxonomy): Eukaryota > Metazoa > Chordata > Actinopteri > Syngnathiformes > Syngnathidae > Hippocampus > Hippocampus comes. The sequence continues at coordinate 8,854,056 of NW_017805983.1, forward strand.
CATATATTGTGTACTATATAAGTGCATATATTGTAAGTTATTCTGCAATATATTGCAATATATGAAAAGCGGCAATCATTTGTATATTTTGCAATATATTACACTATATAACAATATATTATGACCAATATATAATATATTGTAAAATATATAGATTGACAATATATTAAAATATATATAATATATTACAGTTAATATATTGGAAAATATATTTTTCTTTCGTAAGGGCTCTTGCGGCACCGCGCTACCCAGCAAAGTTCCATTCTGTGGTCACCGCTCTGACCACGAGCACAATTGGTTTGATGACGCCTGCAATGTGAAAAGAGACTGAGAATCAGCATTTTAGTAGAGGGGAGGTCATTCAGGGGGACCCTCCAGACTTTGGCTGGGCTACCAAAAGAGGTAAACACAAACACACACACACACACACACACGCACGCACACACACACAGGATTCTTCAGGACAGCTTGTTGTAGGCAATGATGTGGGTGGAGGACCAGGAGGTGTGAGGCAGCAATCAACACTTTATATTTTTGAATTATTGTTATAATTAGTTTGGATCACATCGTAGGGACTCATCTCATCAAAAACTCATCAAGAACTGGAAAAAAAAAAATCAACAGTGAGACTGCTGAATCTGCAGCAATAAGGCCATCCAGCCATCATCCTGTACAAAATACGGTAAAAAGTTCATTTTGGATTTATTTCACTCTTAAAGAGTAACATAATTACCAATAAAAATGAATTAACAAGTTTCTGCATTGACGGTGTTTCATTAATTGGATATACTTCACTTCGTTCGCTACAGTATTTCACTATTTTTCACTACTGTATTTTTTTTCCTCCAAAATATCATGCATCCATTCATTTGTATAGCGGTTGCTCTTCTCAAGGTTGTAGAGAGCTGCTGCCCCATTTTCGTGCCCAGCGTAAGACTGGCTCAAAGTACAGTCTAAATGTGTGCATGGGTGAAGTTTTCTCTCTTTTTGGTATTTTCGGAGATGTGCGCAGTTAGAAAGGGGCGTTTGCGCCATTGTGTGCGTGAACACAGGCGACTTGATTCCCAGCCAATCAAAGCGGAAGCATAATGGACTCGCTGGAGTCCGTGCGGGAGATTAGCGTTTGCAAAGAACGTTTATGGGTGGTTCTAAGAAAGTAAGAGCCCAAAAATAAAGTTCAAAATCAGGTCAAAATTATCCATGCTTTAAATCAGATGTTCTTGAAGTGTGCTCTGAATAAATACGAATAGTTCATTCAGCCCTTTGTTTGCAAGAGATTGTTGAATGTTGTGGTCAACTCCATTACGTTATATTGGAGCAATTAATTATTTTTATACATGAACAGCTTCACTACATTCAAAAAAATATTTAATTGAAATACTGGTACAATATTGAGATACTGGTATAAATGTCCAATTGTACGTAGAAAATTAACTCTGACTGTTGAACAACGCCCCCAAATTTCATTTACATAGCCTAATACTGGAGGCACAGTCGTCAATAAATGATAAACGTTCGCTTTGCAAAATACGGAATGCCTGCAGTTGAACTGTGCGCCTTTCAAATCCTGCTGACTCAGGCGCAAGAATACGCTCAAGAAATTGCGCGTGCAATAATTTAGCAATCTATTTTATTGAACAAAACTGGACCCCACGCTTGACATGTACCTTTGTTATGTACCTTGACATGTACGGTTGTTGCAGAATAAAAAAGAAAAATACTAAATTTCAAAAATGTTGACATCGCATCTTGCAGCAAATCCAGTGAACTTGCGGTTCAATTGACAAAAGTCGTTCCTGTGGAAGCATGCAGTACATTACAGTAAGAGATCATCGGGGACACCTTGTGGACACACGAGGAAACGAATCTGAACAAAAAAATAATTCTTGTGATGTATTATCACATTATGGACAGCGTGGGACTGGATTAAACGGTATTGTGTTGCTTTGATAGTCTGCCAGTTTATTGGTAACAACTGTTTTTGATGCTTCTTAAGGGTTTAAAGGGCTCTTATGCGTGTCTAAGAAGAAAGTGGTTTCAACGGCTACTTTTTATCCATCCACGATCTGAACTGCTATTACCTGTCATGAGGGTCGTGGGCTTGCTGTAGCCTATCCCAGCTGTCTTCGGGCAGTAGGCGGAGGTGCACCCTGAACTGGTTGCCAGCCAATTGCCGGGCACACAAAGACGAACAACCATTCACACTCACAATCACACCTAGGGACAATTTAGAATGTTCAATTAACCTACTCTGCATGTTTTGGGAACATATGAGGAAACCGCAGTACCCGGAAACCCCCCCCACACAGACACGGGGGAAACATGCAACATCCATACAGGAAGGCTGAAGCCCGGATTAGAACCCTGGACCTCTGTATTGTGAGGCAGACGTGCTAACCAGTGGTCAGACATGCTAACCATTCGCCCACCGTGCCACCCGGTTATTTTTCACCACTCAAAATACATTCCCACACAAAAAACAGCACGAATCTCAATCAAGTTGTTTATTTTATCTCTGTAATATGTCTGCAATATTTGAAGTAGAGAAATTTGGTGACTGTTTGTAAAGGGAAGAAAATATTGACTTTTCAAGTGGGTCAGCGGTTGACGATCCAGGTGGACCACACTTTCTGAGAACCATCTTTATAAGGAACGACAAGAAGATCCCCACTTGCGGATGATGTCAAAGTGAATACAATTATTAATATCATTAATTAGCATTTTTTATTTAGAGGAAATTTATTCGATTGACTTTCTTCCCTTTTGCCATTGTCAGTTTAAATGCTTTGCTGCATGCGCATCTCGGAGTTGTTAAGTATGTCGACTCGCTGGGACATGACTGGCATTTAGGCTGAATATTCCCACAAGCTGATGTGTAATTAATTCGCCTGCTGTTCTCAGACGCAGCATCCTACCAGCCCTCATCCGCCCCTGCCTCACCCCCAATCACATGAGCTAAAGTGGGCATAATTATTTCCACAGGGAACCTTTCATCCAGCCCACCACAAACTCACAAATTACCCACGCCCCCAACACACGTACGAATACGCAGACATATGGAAATTCAGAAACAACGTAATCTATTGCCACCCTTTACACCTTTAAAACTGCTAACTGACAGTGCATGCTACAACAGCTTCCACCGCTCTCCTCTGTTCACATTAATGATGTCCCCATGTGGGCACCGAGGGGGAAAAACAAAAAAAAAAAAAAACAACAACACTCAGATGATGTCTGACATTTTGGCTTTGGAACATCAAACACAGACGTATTGGTCCAGCTGAGAAACAGACACTTTTAAAGGTCATTATAGTTGAGATTTAACGAGTTCTTAGTTTAGCCTTGATGCTCCCTCTGGAGAATTGAACTCTTGGTGGATGTCAGAGTGCTGCAGGGGCCCACCTTCCTCATTAACCTCATCATGTTCCTCAGTGCACGTTGGCCAGGGAGTTGGCTCATTTCTCCCCCCCACACTCTCTCAAGGTGATGTCAGAGTATTGCTGACTAGAAATCCCAGTTGTCAGAGAAGGTATTATTTCTGTTCTCCAAGGAAGGCGTTCTGACCCGGGTTTGTTCAGGAGGACAGATTAAAGCAAATGAGCAGTGAGACTCGAGGAGAAGAAAGGCCAAAGCCCCCCCCCCTCAAGCTGACAGCTTTATGCTTAAGCACCACAGGGAGTCAAGTCAACTCAGCAACACTTCTGGTTCTCAGGGCATTTGTATTCCTGTTGTATTAATGTCTTTCATTCGATTGCTGATTTGGAAGCGCTGCAAGTAAAGTTTGCCAATGACATTGGAATAGTTTTGTGTGTGTGTGTGTGTGTGTGTGTGTGTGTGTGTGTGTGTGTGTGTGTGTGTGTGTGTGTGTGTGTGTATACACGATATTAATTAGGGGGTTGACGAACCCTCTGGTCAGTAGGTTCAGAATAATACTGCATCACACTGTGGTGCAAAAGGTAAGAGGCTTTTGGCAAAGATCTTTTGGTTAAACATAACAAAACTAGCACAGACTATGACACACAAGCCAATCCAAACATTTTGCTACAGTCACGTGAACGAACTTCCCAAAGTCGCTTTTTTTTTTTTTGAACAGAGAACTTGAAACAGAGTCCTAGCAGATAAAACGGTGTTGCATTTTACAGAGAACAGTTCTACCTACGCCGTACATAATGTGGCTTACATGAGTTCAAATGCGCAAACTATGGTTACCTGCCCTTTAAAGGGCTATCATAAAAATGATTCTAATACGTCGATATTAAAGAGCAAGCAATACAATAAACACCCACTCGTTTGCTGTGTTTGTTTTTCGGATGTATTCAAAGTCTCAACACTTTGCATGTTTATTTTGTCATGTATTTATTCATTCATTCATTTAATGTTCCCAAATTTTTATCCATGGAAGACACGGGACATTTCAACCAGCGACGGGTATCTCGCTTGACACACATTAAAGGTTTTCTTCTGGCCTTACTTTGAAACAACACGTTCGAAAATAGGCAGGCTGTATGTTTGCGGATGTTCTGCCTGCGATGGGAGACTCCTGTGAGAGGCTCATTAGAAACTCTCTCTGTTGCCAAGGTCATTTGATTACTACTATCTTGTGACTATAATATATGCTGCAGCGAGGTGCCCTGCGGCGATTCTACTATGTATTCTGAAAGCAAGGTAGATGTGAAGGAAAAGTTACATTTTGCATCGCTTGGCACACTTGGGAACTTCTGGAGATAGATTCATCATGCCCTACGTAGAAATAATTACAATTTGGTGAAAAGAGACATCTGCAAGTCAAATGCAAACACTAACAAAGTGACAAAGCTGTAGTTTCCCCCGAACCTTTAGAGCTCAAGAGCCAAATTACACCCTCGTCTGATAAAATAAAAATGTTTTGCCATAACCTCAACATGCAATGTCCGCATCAGACTTCGATTTACTACAACAAATATTAAAAAGCCACCTCTGAAGAAACGTTATGCCTGCTTGATGAACAATAGATTGACATCCAGAAATTTAATGGACCCAATACAAATTGATGACTCATTTCAGGTCCATATCCTTAGTTTAAAAAAAAAAAAACCCTGTCGGAGAACGCTAACTCTTCAGCAAGGAAAGCGATACAGTTGTTAATTTGGCAACACTGAACGCTGCTAAGTCTCAAGGAATTACGGCAAACCTTTGGACCTTTTTCTATTTTGGAGAATAGTGTGGGTCTTATTGCGCAAAAAGCTTGCAAACTTGAATCGACCCCTTACTATCGAGTCCAAAGATGTTCAGTAACAGAAATGTCAACTGTGAACATCAATTATAACGATTTGCAGTGTAAGGCAGCAAACTTTTGTGTTTCTCGCAGAATCTGAGCTCTTGTTGTATGCAACAAAGCTGGAGCAATTACTACAAAGACCGAGTGGGAGAAACAGATAGCCTTGTCGGTTGTTTTTCACTTTTATTGTGTCTCTTGCAAATAATACAACAGTACGAAAATATCAAATTAAACTTAACCCCAACACACACACACACACACACACACACACACACACACACACACACACACACACACGCAGGAAGCACGCTACAGCATTCTTGCAGTGTTTCTTTCTCACCTTTTTAACGAAAGCAGTCATTTTACACAATGCACACACATGACTGACTCGACTTTTTTCTGAAGTGGTTTACTAAGACCAAACACAGACACCTTTGTGCAGACATGGCAAATAAGCCCTTCCACTTCCCTGAGGCCCATTTCCTGTTGAACTCTACATTACCTGCCATGTCTGGCAGCACTTGTTTCACTTGGCCTCCATTTCACTTCAACCATATATCGAAAAGAGAGAGAGCCACTGTTCCAATCAATGTTGATGCTGTTGCATGAAATATGTGTTGGACTGGATTGTGGCAATCACCAATAAGATTTTAGGATTTCTATGAGCATATTACAATGAGAAATAAAACACTTTTGAGTTTTGTAGTGGAATGATGACCATGGAATTGGCATATGAACTGCCAGGAATGACGTCTCTGTTCTGAGGGCTCGGGAAAAATGCGGCTAAGTAGAAAATAAACCGGTGTCTCACGGATAGTTTTCATTTGGCACTCAAAGACACACCTGAACACCTTTCTATGACCCGCCCACTTCACCGGATGATCTTAAAGACTTACAAATGGGACTGTGCGATCAGCTTATTTGGCGCAGTTTCTCATCAGTCCCCAAACTTTTGTGCACCACGTACTGGTGTCACGTAAAGACATCTTTTTGTGAACCGGTTTGGAAACAAGTAAAAGAAATGATAAAATATACAGGTACAACTAACCGTTACTCCGAATTGGTTGTTGTAATCAATGGGAGCCGCCCAGCAGCGCGTTCCTCCTCGGCCTGCCACTGTGAAGGCGAGACCGAGATGCCCCCGAAGCCCCTCCCGCGTTGTCGGTGGCCCATCTGCACTTGGCCATGTAAACAGAATAAGATATTTTTTAAAAAATGGATGGATGGATTCAAAAGTGCCACAAGGCACTGTCCATACCGCTGCAATGCTTTCTTCACTTCGTATTACAGAACGCATGAACGGCTCAGTTACAATTAGTATTGATTATTAACTATGACGACATCACAAAAAAGGAAGTATTACCAGTCAGGGGAAGGAGTCTGTCTCAATTAGCATCATGACTCGCATTCCTACTCATTTGTTGACCTAAGTCATGCAGTTGTCGTTACACCGCCATAAACACTCCAAATTGAAGGTTTAAAAAAAGAACAACCCCCTGTGAGATATCCACAGGACACTGCAAGACATGTGATTGTGTATTTATGTTTTTGGTTCTCATATGTTCCCATCCCCCACTGGCAGATGTATCTACAATTTCAAATTCCAGAGGCCTTGTAAGAGCACAACATCTCCAGAAGGCAAGATAAAAGTAGTGATTCCCCCCCCCCCCCTCCCTCTATAATGGTAGCCTTTTTCGGCCACTACATGTCATTACAGGGAACTGCATCTAGTTATTTGTGTCTTGTGGCTGGATACATGTGCACAGAAGGAACTCATTTTTTATGGGAGGCGTGTCAGGCCAAAACGAGCCACTGATTTGGGATCAGGGAGCTTGCCGGCATCTGAAGTGAATGTCCCATCACGCTGGACTTGGTGGTGTACCGCAACATAGACAACAATATCTGGTGTCTGCTGGATAAAGGCGTAAAATGACAAAGCCTCGGTATTTCTGTTTGGCGGGACCTAAGAATCTCCAGCTACTGCTATATTTGACAACATCTGTCATTGCAGAGGCTTATGCATATTTACGTGTCTACTTTTGCCTGAAAAAGTGGGATACGTTGTATATAAGTTCTAAAGTTGGTGTGTGCATGTAGACAGAATTGTGAGTGCTCTAAGTCCGCCCAAATTTGAGGCATAAGCAAGCTCCATGTACACTGCTGCTCAAGTTAAGTGAAAAAATGGTGCGTTTTTGGAATGGAACCTCTGACAAAGAAAGTCAAACGTACTTTGTGGAAGTGGAGCTAAGACGAAGCTTTTTGTCACCCGGACGCGCCACTCAAAAGCACTTCAACACGTGAATGTACCGGTACTGCTGTGTGTGTGTGTGTGTGTGTGTGTGTGTGTGTGTGTGTGGGGGTGGGTGTGTGTGTGTGTGTGTGTGTGTGTGTGCATGTGTGTGTGTGTGTGTGTGTGTGTGCGTGTGTGTGTGTGTGTGTGTGTGTGTGTGTGTGTGCGCATGTGCATGGACAGATAAGAAGTCTTGAGTCTCAACATGGGCCAAACATTGGAATCGTTCAATAAACCGTAAACATTTTCACGTTATTATTCGAACATGACTTTAATTGTACACACACAGACAAGCCTTTTAGACTTTTACAAAGTCGAATTTGTGAACATGATCGTAACTCAAATCACTCGTATCTTAACCGACTTCCCCCTTTGAAATGAATGATAATGCCATTGTATACATTCCATCCCCCGCAAAACACCCCATCCTTTTAATAAAGCAAAAATACGACTGTACTGTAAAATATCAACAAAATAAATAAAACCCTAGCACAAACACACACACACACACACACACACACACACACACACACGCACAGTGGTAAATGGTGGAAAAAGAATGACCATGAAGGACAAGAAAGGTTAGCTATTGTCATTTAGAGAGTAACATCCATTTAAAAAATATATATATTTTCTTTTAATCAGTAATGTGTGTTTTTCCTCTGACTATCAGCATCTAAAATTTCATTTCCCAAAGTCTTTCAATAGCTTACAGAATGTAAACTGTTAAACAAGCATTCAAGTAAATGATAAAAAGTCATTCAATACTTTTTTTTCTTTTTGGTTCTTAGGAATAAAATACACATTCCGTTCATGACAAATACTAACGCGTTTTTAAAACCCGGAAATTAAAGAGACAACTGAAGGTAAACCAAACAACAACAAGAAATTGATGTGCCAGAACAGATGCAGTCCGCTGGAATGTTTAGGGTGGGAGTAAGCGCGCTCTATAAGACCCGGTGATGGGAGGACAGAAACTGAGAGCACTTGGAAAGATGCCAGTCTTTATTCCGAGCACTGCTGAGGGTTTTGCAGCCACAATTCTCCCTGTATACAAGTTAAAATCCACTAATGCATGATATTGTATTAAAGCCAACCTGTATCAACACACTCGTTGTGTGCGTCATGACAAAATACATCTCAACTCACGCCGAGCTATCTTCCAGCCACACATAAGCAATCGACTTAACGTGGAAGAAATCTTGGACCCTATTCTGAAATTCTTGACCCCTAAGTAAGGAAAAAAAATGAAGACTCTATTGTTGATGGCACCAGAATAATGAAAGAATGCTTGCTGTATTTGGCATATTCAGATTCCTTCCCTTGCTGGCTTGACGTCTCTCTTGCCTCCGCTCCCTGAAGAGATAGCGGTGTGGGCTGTGACACCAGCATATCCAGACTGCGCAGCAAGAATGTAAACAGAGCCATATGTTATGTCTAAGCAATCAAAGGCTGATTTCATAATGTCTGCTATTTTATATATATAATATATATAATGTAGCTCTCTGAATTCAACCAAGCTGGCTCAAATTTGGTGGGAAAATCTACGGTCGTGTTTACTTTGGAAATATTGACTGAACAATCACCATCAGGCTACACAGGGGTAGTGTGGTTCGCACAACCGCCTCACAGTTTTCAGGATGGAGGGTGGGGGGAGATGGTTGAATACAGGTTCTGGTCTTCCTACGGAAACTTTGCACAATTTCTCTGCGCTGTTAAAAATATATTAAATTATATTAAAATAATTCACCAATCTTTTTTTTTTTTTTTTTTGCTGAATAGATAAATATGTGAACTTAAACAGCACATGGCAATCAAAAAGATTTGCTTTCCATAGGGCTATAATTTCTTTGCCTTTTTCTTTGTTATAAACGGCTAGTAATTAACGCGTCCGAGCTCAAATAAGAATCAATGTCATGTTCTTGATTTCAGATAATGCAGTCACATGACATTGATGGCAATGTTTTGTATTCTTCAGCTGCGTAAGGTCTTCATAATCCCTTTTATCTCTTTGCCTATAGAGGTAATAATTAGTGCAGTCACAGTATTGTGATTCATTAATCAAGCTTTCATCTCTGCAGTGGCGACGCCTATGCCAGCCTTACCAGCTTAATTAGCTCTTGCTTCCTTGGCTCACGTTAAGGCCCCTCAAGAAGTAAGAACGTGATCTGAAAGGAAGGAATAGCAGGAGGGAAACTTTCAAAAGTCTTTGATAGATCACTCCTCACGCTACACTCATTCAAACAGACTTTCAATGCAAATACATTTTTGGGGGTTAATGCAGTGGTTCTCAAATGGCGGTACGCGTACCTCGGGGGTGTGTGAGGGCACTTCAGTAGCTATGTGAGATGGTAAAGTAGCATTTTAAAAAAGTAGCGTGAATGGAAAAAAAAAAGGAGCTTGATTACAGCTGCCTTCCTGCCCCCAAGAATGACAAAGATCTGCAGTGAAACACAAACCCAAGTGTCACATTGTCAGTCTTATTTTTTTAAAATTATGATGAAATAAATAATTTGATGCAGTATATTAGCAGTTTGTGCAAAGTTGTCATTGATGTCATGCGCCACATTGCTCCAAGTGTAACAAGGGTATATCGGTGGCTTGGTAATAAAAAACTGTCTTAAACTGTGTGTATATGTAAGACTGCTGGTTAAATTAGTTTAAATAGGAGCTGCTTGTGGAGGCTCTCAGTCGTACAGGAAAGTTCCATCGTAGAAAGGGTTCCGTCAGTCGTCATCTGTACCTGTGGGTAAAAAACAAAAAAGGACGTTTCGCTTCTCTCACAGAAGCTTTGTCAGCGGTAGACAACTCTGAAGTCTCCGTGAAGACTCCGGGAAATTGCTCTGCGCTAAAAAGCTGAGCGTGGCCTATTTGAGGACTGGGTGGGGATGGTTAGTCACGCCCCTATGGTGACCATTGATTTCTAAATTCCCTATCGTTGGGTCTTGATTAGGCCTATTGTTTGGGCTAGGGCTGAATAGCTACTTTCAGTTAGCCTGATCAGCCTGTCTATGTCCCTTGGTGGTCAACAAGTTATTGTAAATAGGAGACAGGTTAAATCTGATACCTCCTTCACGGTTCAGAGAGGGTGAAAATTTTTTAACAAAAATCGCTTCCTTTACTCCCCTTTCAAACCATCTCTTTTCTGTTCCTAGGATTTTTACTTGTTCATCTTCAATTGTGTGGTTTGTTTCTTTTAAGTGTGCGTATACTGCACTTTTGTTGTCATTGTTTTTCCATTTGTGTTGATAAAGTCTTTTCTTTAGTGTTTGTTTGGTTTCTCCGATGTAATGTTCCTTGCACTCACTTTCTTGGCAACGGATGGAATAAATCAGATTGCATTTTGGGTGTTGGGAACCCGGTCTTTGGGGTGTACTAGTTTTTGTCTCAATGTGTTTATCGGTTTAAAATAAACAGGAATATCTACTTAAAAAAAATAACACTTACTTGATTGCTCTGTAAAGCAGGGGGTAGGGTGATGCGTCGGTGGACCACAAAAACAGAAGCCGCTGAGAACACTCCCCGCCGAGCGAGACAGAAAATAAGACCAATAGCTGACAGAAGCGCACTGGCAACTTCTAGCGAAAAGTCAGCCTCGCAATTGGCTCAGGAGTATGTCGGGCCTGATGAAGGCTGCCAAACGGGATAAGACATATCCGTCCCCAAAGAAGGTTGATATTACCATGGCCAGAAACACATTGGTAAAATATGTCTATACAGTACTCAGTGCTTTAAGTGGAAAAAAATAAGTGCCGGTCCTCCCCTTATTTGACTGTTGTCAGGTAAATTAGGCTGTAGGTAACAGTAGGTTACTTCAGTAAATACCGTGTTTGGTATTTTGACCAGCAGTCTTGAGCTAGCAACAAGTGACTCAGAAGCGCTAAAGTGCTAATGTTACTGTTAGCTGGCTGGGCTTCACTTGTGAGATCAACGTGTAGCACTGTGTCATTGTTCTCTTTGGGCCCTTTTGGAGCCACGCCAACATTGATGGCCTCAACTGTTTTCAACTATTTTTCTGCCACACACTCGACTCATGAAACCGCCCCACGCGTTACAGGCGTGGGGCGCAGACCAGTGAGTGGTGCAGCGGATCAAAAAACTCCCGGTTCGTATCGGATCACGGTTTGAGTCACAGATTGGATGAGAAAGAGGCAAGACAGCAGCAGGATTGAAGACCCCTTGTAATTGTAAACTGTAATTCTTTGGGTATTCTGATGAAGTCATGTCATGTTATGAAGACATTGTTTTCAAATTTGACAAAGGTGATGAGTAAAGTATAGCTTATATGGACCACACATCCTTCTTTTTGCAGCCATAGATCATAGATCCAGAGAAACATAAACATCTTCTAAAACCAAACTATGCCTAGCCAGCGGCAACACATTTACTGTAAGACTTTGCTAAATGGAAAATGAGTGGAAGAAATTAAAGTAAGCACTGTTAGGTCTGTGCAACATTGTTCTGAAGGACTCAGCAATTAACCGAAGCTCCAGATCGGACTGACTGTTATCCTTCATCAAACGTTCAACATTTTCTCTCCTGTATCGCACCCAAAAACCTCTTGCTGTTGGCATCAGGTCCACTGACAACAATGATTTCACAAGACCCTGAGGAAACTTTTGGCGATGAAACACTTTTGTTTTGAAGAGGGACTCAATGTGTCTGACTTGGCTGGTTATCATATGACAAGGAGTATAATCTTTGGCTTTGTCTTGCCGTGACCACAATTGTAAGAAACAAGCACAGCCATTAAGGTGAGTACTTCAGCATGTTGTTTTCATTTCCTGGTATGACTACAACAGTTGTTACTAGAGCACACATGGCAAGTAACTTGACTGCTCTCGACTAAAGATTCTTCACTCTCAGGCCGTGTGCTTTTCACGAATCTACGATGCAGTGCTGACTGGGAGGGAGGTTCACATGCTTTTGCATGACTCACACACACACACACACACACACACACACACACACACACACACACACACACACACACACACACACACAACACATATATGTACTCGTGGGGACATTTGATGGATGGACACACACACACACACACATGAGCACACAAAACTAGGAAATAACATCACCGTCTTGCATAATGCACTGACAAAAAAAGATACAAACGATGAGTTCAATACGGAGTTTTGAACATTGTGACTGACTGGCAACCCGTCCTGGATGTACCCTGTCCAATGAGGGGAAAAATAAATGAAAAAACACAACATAAATTGCCGATATTGCTGTGTCAGTCTGACGATGATGCTGACACAATTTGGTAATTGTCATATTTTTTCATAAATCTATGTAATTGTGGCGGCCCGGTGGTCCAGTGGTTAGCGTGTCGACATCACGGTGTAGAGGTCTTGGGTTCAATCCCGGCTCCGGCCTTCCTGTGTGGAGTTTGCATGTTCTCCCCGTGCCTGCGTGGGTTTTCTCCGGGTACTCCGGTTTCCTCCCACATTCCAAAAACATGCATGGCAGGCTGATTGAACACTCTCAATTGTCCCAATGTGTGAGTGTGGATGGTTGTTCGTCCGTATGTGCCCTGCAATTGGCTGGCGACCAGTTCAGGGTGGACCCCGCCTACTGCTGGAAGATGGCTGGGATAGGCTCCAGCACCCCCGCAACACTTGTGAGGATAAAGCGGATCGGAAAATGAATGAATGACTATATAATGGCCACTACACATGTGTTGGTGTTTTTGTTTGCTTGTTTGTTTGTTTTTTGATCAATCCAAAGTATATCTTTGATGATGCAATGTTAATGGTTGAACAAATGTATCCTTTTTGGGTTCTCCTAAAATGTGAGGTATAAGAATGGTGCCCGATGACTGCGATATATTTTTTAGTCTGTTTCAATTGACTTTGCGTGAAAGAGAGCGACCTCTCCAAAAACCAATGAACAAAATTCTTCATGCAGACAGTCATGAATTTATTGACCTTGTCCACCAACCATTTGTTCAACACCTAATTCCAATGTAGATGGCAACTCCCCGACTAAGCGTTAAATCCCAAACATTACAACTTCTTTTTGCACGAACACACTTAGACTTGATTGTAACTTGGCTGCTCGGATAATGAATGTAAAATGCAGCATCTAAGTGGCAGCGAATGTATCACGCATGAAAAATGTGAATGGCCAGACAATCATAAATAATAATGTAAAAATTGACTTTGAAGACATGACTGCTTCAGACAACAAAGTGTATGCAGGAAAGTGGTGAAGATTGCACGACTGTCTGTGTCCTATGTGTTGTGTTATTTTTGTTATTTTGACTTCATGATGGCGCCGCGAGAGTGGCTGCCTTTCCAGCAGCTCCTATATTTTGTTGTTCTACTTCTTCCTTTCATAACTTTGCTGCTGTGAATTGGGAATTTCTCCATTGCGAGACTAATAAAGGTTTTCTTATGTTTTCTTATGATCACTTCAAAGTAATCATCATGAGCAATGTGGAAATTTGTTGATTATGGTTCATTGGAAGACAACAAAAACGCATATTTTCTGTTAGTGACATGATTGCACGACCGCTCTTTCAAATGTTCCTCTTTCTACATGAAATAATGACTGTGAAATAAGAGTACTAAGAGTTGTTTGTGCTGTTTCATAAAATGGTTGTGAAACAGCTGATCACAGCTGCGGTTTCTCAGCCATACAGTTCAACGACAACATCTGCTAGATACATTCATGTCTCTGTTGTATATCAATCAGCATGATGTGCCAATTTCTCCGCTTTTCCATGTGTCTATTTCTCATCGACATGCATCTACAACATCCATTTAATCTTTTAAATATATATATTGGTAGGTGCAGGCCCCCCCGCAACCGAGTCCCAGCTGCACTCCAGACAGCACAGCTGGATAAGGGAGCCCTCACACTAATCCCCAACACCTTCCTCCAGACCCCTATTAAACACCTCATCCCTTCATGAGACGGATTCTACATTTGCTCACATCTGCCAGATGCTACGCAAAGGCAGACAAATGGTATGTCGGGGAATCAATTTGACATATTTTGTAGCAGTTTATCAGCCTTATTTTGTATGTGTCATATGATATTGGAAATACTGTCTGTGCATGAGTGAGCACATTCAAAAAAGATGATTGAGTTCTGTGTTTTTGATTGTTGCTGATAAGTTGAGTGTCTTTGATTGTATCTATCTTGACTTTACTGTCTACCGACAGTGTAAAGACGGCCGCGCGCTCCAAAGATGAAATCAGTTGTTGTCTTTGTTTGAAAACAATGACACAAAACTTGCCCTCGGTTCCCAGTGTCTGTGTGTACATTTACTGAACACTTGAAACAAATAACATGCAGACGACTAAACGGGTGTCAACATCTGGCAGTGATGATTTAATGGTCTGCGCAGCATTGAAACAATGTTTTTGGGTCGTTTTTTTCATGAATCGTAGCTGTAAATAGATTGACTGAGTAAATATGTTAATGAAGTACGATGACTGATTTTGCGTCTTGAAAAACAACACCTGAAAGGCAGGTGCAAACTGTACCGCTGTGGCTAACCATGAGGAGGAAGGCAAATGGAGGGGTGATGAGGAGAAGGCACGAGTGTAAACATTTTTGAAATGCCAGAAACAAAAATTAGGGAGACATATCATGTATTCAGCAAAGCAATTTTGGAGCTTGTCAATGATCTAAAGTCTCATTTTGAGTCAGTCCCGAGGAGTCATGCTAGATATCACCAATGACAAAACTCTCTCCAACTCAGCATATGTGTGCATCTAAGGCATTTCGGTGCACTTCAACAAGTGCTGGTCTCTCCCACAGTAGTTTTTCAGGTGTGCTCTCCCAAATTTTAAATGCAAAGTTGCACAGGATTAGCAGATATATCCAGATGTCATGCGCTAAGCAAGTAAAATCATCCAAAACCTGATTTTTATGCAGTTGCTGGTTTCCTAAAGATTATTGGAGGGAATGATTTCTTTTCTATCTCAGTAATGTTTGTTTGCCGCTGTCACTCACAAATTCAATTCCATCACTTTGATCTTTATTTTGAGTTTGTAGTGCCCTACACATTTTCCATGGTGAAAACCAACAATTTAGCGCTCGCTAAGAAAGGACTGAGTAGATCTTAGTAAAGAAACGCACTCTTTGCTGCTCACATACAACACGTCCACCAACAGCATGTACATACAGTCTGACAGGTTGCTGGGATCTTATTAAATCACACCCTTCATGTCTGAGGAATACATAGACCTGTACACAGGTATTTGGACATAACTTAACCGGAACTAAATGAAAAATGTATTTGCCTGCTGATAGAATGCCGACAGTTCATGCAGACAAACAGTTCATGTATTACTAAGTCCTGAATTTTAGGTTCTAATTTTATCCCTCATCAGGGAAGCTTTACACATTTCTCAGTGAAACATTCCTCATGTTCAGTCATCAGCACAGTCTCACCCAAAGTCCACCAACAAGCCTAAAACCATATAAAGCAGTCCTGAAACCTGGACATTCTTAAGTTAAAAAAAAAAACAAAAACAAATTTCTAAAAGTAGGGCGGCACGTTGGTCGAAGCGGATCAGGTATTGCAATTCTAAACGTGAGTTTCATACTTGCTGTCATGGGGGATTATGTGTAAACGACAGCTATGTCACTATCATTAGTTTCAATGGAGTCCAGGCATCAGCGAGAAGCTAATATGAGAATAGAGGCCTTGCGAGTACATCTGGGGCCCCTGAGGACCAAGGAATCATATTCAGCAAGAGCTGCACATGGAAAAAGTTTGGTTTCAGGTCTTCTCTCCGAGCCATGCACTCTGACTTCCTATTTTTTGCCTTCTTCCACTTATCATTATTATTTTTACTCCTCCTTCCGTTCCCTCCCACCATTCCTGACTTCAAAGTGATATTTATGCTAACACCGGTGATATCCTGCCTCCGAGGGTACATGTTCATTTTAGGAATATATACATCTATAATTCTAAAAAACTGAAAAGAATAGGAAATTAAGACATAATTGAAAAAAAACTTTTGACTGTAACATCATCCCTTCTCTCATTTGGGGCCTAATTCAGACAACCCATGTAGCCCAGGTTGAGAGCTAAATATTTGGGAGAACAATAAAATTGACCGCCGGTGTAATAAAATGCAAAACAATAACAAAAAAAAACATTAATGCCCCAAATTTTATTCACAAGTGATAAGTATATCGCAGCTTACCAGTCATTGCTAGCTAGCGGCTCGCAGCAGTCTTTCTAACTGTGTGTTTTTCCTCACCAACAGATGAGGCTCAAATGCATGATACTTATATTTTCCTTCTCCTCTTACTGTCTTCTTCTTCTTATGATTATCATACCAGTCTACAACCTTTCAGAAGAAACAAGAAACAAAAAATTAAAATCAAAACACACAGAGTTAATGCCAAATGTGACGTGCTGGTGGCTCGAGCGCAAAGATGATTTGAAGTGCAAAATTTCAGTCATGGGATAAGAAATGTTTAGACAGCTTGGTAGAACAATTTCATAACTGCTAGAATTCCTCACAACCAAATCGAAGCATCAGATATATTGAACGGGATGTGCCTGTGCAGGGTATTCAAACGGGACAAAACCTACTACTGCCTTGTGCTGGAAGGAAAATTAGCCCATGAATTTTCATCTTCTGAAAGTATAATTAATATATGTGTCTAACGTGGTGCTTTGCATTATGGTGATGAAGCACTGGAGGTCACGCAGCTTGGCATCCATTTTATTTAGTGCTGCATCAATGGCTCTCAGTTTGTCTCGATCTTGAGTCTTTGACTCGCTCCCTCCTCCGCATGCTCTCTTCCTGTCTGTGCAGCTGGAATCCTCTCAGTTCTAATTCCCTCCTCTTTCCCCTGTGTGCTGGAACCCCTTCCAACTATTTAACCACAGCCCTGAAACAAACCAACATCTGTTTGGAAACTGGCCCAGTCCCGGCCTTTGCCTTCCTGATGCGAGCATACCCGCTGCTGCGAGCTTAACCCTTCATTGGCCATGCAGAGGCAGCGGCCCTCATTTGAGCCCAACTCATCAGAATCAGAGCATTGTAGATATTAGCAGGGATGCATTTGTGTATTTGAAACTTGACTCCAGAGTTTGAATATCATCCTTTTATTGTTTGTGTGGTTATTTGTCTATTAACACCTCATGCTTAAATTGAGAGGAGACTTCTGAAACTCAAAGCGATACTCTTGTATACTCTTGCATACTCTTGTATGTTTGAAGTGTAAAACTGACAATACCCCCTGCCCCCCCAAAAAAAAACATGACCATTAAAATAAAAGAAATAAAATTCTCTAATACTTGGTTGGCAAAATCTTTTACTTGCATTGGGACAGGAGATCTGCGGCGGTTGGCCCCGGCATTGTAATGTGAAATACTGTCACCTACAGGACTGGAGTGGAAATGTTTCAGCAGCACGCCATCATTTTTCAATGTAACTAGTCAGTTAGACAGGTATGGATTTTGGGCCTTGACAGAGGTCTGTGCTCTACTCAGTGCTTTGCTGGGCAGATGAAGTTGGTCATTATTTGTGAAAGCAACCACAACCTCAGTGTGTTCACCTATGCCTATACAATCACTTCATTTTTGAGCTCCCATTTGCCCGCATCAGTTTGTTTTCCCAGGGTACTATTACTATTCAAGCTGAAGAAAAAATCTCAACTAAAAGGAAACTCATTTTACAGTTTTGTTTTGTTTTTAAACAGTACATTAAACTAGAAACATACTGTAACAGGAGGATACCACTATTAGTCATTTTCACAATTATTTGGTGCATAAGTGGGTCATAGTTGGCCATACAAACACAGGTTTGGTTCAACAGTAACATATAAAGTTACACCCATTTTCTTTCACGTTTGTTTAAACGGGGCAGTCTAGCATTTTGTCGATGCTTTAACACGTGTATGGGGAGCCTGTGAAATCTCAGATCTCGTTGGTCTAGCGAATTCTTTTAGTGCGACAATGACAAAATATTGTCACCTGGGGTGTAATGTGGGAGACCCAAAACACAACTGCACCAAATGGTGACGTTCAAAAAATGAATTAACGGTGACTCCTTAGAGCCGACACTCTTCTATGACTTATGCCATCACCAAATTGAAAGACCAATTACCTTCCTCATAATAGTACTATGACAAAGAGCAAACAAAATAGCTCAAGTATTCAAAGGGAATGGGGGGGGGGTCAGAAAATATCTATTTTCAACAGATAAGCTGAGAGTGTGACATAAAAGAACAAACAGGAGCCGATCAAACATTTATTTCCCCGGTTCTTAAATGTTGATTCTGAAAATAACAAATCGACCTGAAAAATGCAAGAAATATTCAAACAGTGGTGACAATTGATACAATATTTTCCGTTGAAGATCCTGATCACATGTATCATGACAACGTGACCCCACTTTCAATGCGAAACTTGGAAACAACAGCCATCAGCTTGCTTGTGGTCACATGCTTCCACCTGGCCTCGCGTCTGTGCTGTTTAACACTTAATCGTGTTGGGGTTCGTAACTTCTTCGATTCACCAAGCATCTTTGCCCTGCTTGTAGGACAGGGGTACCCAAGTCCGGTCCTCGAGAGCCCCTATCCAGCTTGTTTTAAATGTCTCGCCCCTCCGGAATTGGGCACCTCTGTTCTAGGTCCTGATTTACTAAGATTACAAATAACGAGCGCCCAATTGCATCTCAGCCAGATTGCATGCAAAGGACATGGCCATATTTATTAAAGAGATTTGCGTCTTTGATAGCTGTGATTGTCGAAAATTTAGGTGAGCACAGGAAGCAAAAAATTAGGGTCTGAGTAATAGAGAGAGAGAGAGTGATCAAAGGAACACTTGAAGTTACAGTACATTGTGTTGTTTAAGAGTTCCCCTTATTTTCTTTGAGCAGTGATGTATGCTTCTAAAGTATATTATATAGCACCTGATGAAATTGCTGTCATGTTAGAGTCACGAAGTTCACGGAAGTGACTCCACAAAACGTCTTAAATGATTTTGTCAAGAGTGTACTCATTTTGCTTTCAAACTGGACAACTGTGGCATAAACCCCATTATGCATTGACAGATTTAGTTGCATACACCCAGTTTTGCTAAGCCTGATTAGTTTTGCTTCATCAATTGACTTTTTTTTTTTTTTTTTTAATACAATGTCGCTGGGCACCCACACCAATCACGGCCCATCACGTTCATCGATCCAGTCCCGCGGAAAATAGAGTAAGCATCATTTCAGGTCCCCCTGCGTCCCTTTATTCCTTTGTTTAAATTCCGTCTGTTTACCCGTTAATTCCTCAGTACCAGAATGTTGCTGACCCTGCAACCATCAATCATCTTCGCTGGCCGCAACTCTGACAGCCCGTTCATAGCTCAGTGTGAATAAACGTCACTCTTTCATATCTTCCTCAGACTGGCTGGCACCTCTTTTTACATCTTCCATTAAACTCAAGCTCATTGACCAAGGCAGAGTAAACAGAGCAGTGAGCTTGCAGTCCATCAACCAATCAAACAAAGCAAATCCAAGATTTCCTTCTTGATGTTTATTCATTACTGACACTGACATTGAACAGACGCACGCACACAAACGGTCTTGACCCTGTTCCCGCTACAAAAATGTATTTGTCATCTTGCATTCGCTCTGATAATGAGCTAAGACGATAATAGCATGTCTGTAATTTATACGCCCCATTTACAGTATAGCCCCAACACATGGTATTTATCACGAAAAGAACATCTTTTGAAAGAGCGGTTTCATACCGAGGCAGCACAGTGAAGCTTGTGTTTGGCAGATCGCCTCGCAGTGAGAGGTTCCTGTCGCATCTCGGCTCTCGTTCTCCCGTGTGGAGTTTCATGTTGGTCGGCTCCAGCTCACCTTCAGATCTCGAAAGTTGTTTTTTGTGAATTCTTCTTTCTCCAAGAGTCATCGACATTTGCTGGATGCATATTTATGTTGACCACCACTCAAAGGTTGAGACACTGTTGCTCATGCGAAAGAACGAGGTATATATTTGACCATATGTCTACGGACTGCATGCTTTACACTGCATCCCAACAATATATTTCAATCATCACTTTTGGTAGTTGGAGCGGTTAACATTGACATCAAGTTACATTGACATCAAGTTACATTCACATTACGTTCCGAAATACACTTGATGTGCTCTTTTTTTTGTATCTGATGTAATCGCCGTTGACTCCCGTTTTTTTTTTCTCCTCTGTTCAGTTATTTTGATCTTGAATTTTCTTTTGAAATATACTGCCTCTTCTTTCTTTCTGTCCCTTTGCAAATCATGTATTCACAGGCATTGCTGCTGTTGGCGTTTGTCATTTATTTTTATTCAGTTTTCTCTGTCCTCTCTGAAATCACATACCGGTACCCTATTTGTACTTTTTCGTTGTTGCTGCTGTTGTCCTTTGCTATTTCTCTTTGTTCTCTCGTTTCTCTCTGTCCCCCCTCTCGAGCCATGAACTGTAAACATAAATTGCAAGACTCTACATACAATGAGAGGGGTAGACGAGACTCATCTGTCGTAAATTTGAGGACTCAGACTGCTTGTCTAACCAACGGACAGGCTATGTTAAACCCTGAAAGTTAGGAGGGCCCGCTGAAGGGCCCTCCGTCATCTGTCAAAACAAATCGCTGATGCACGTCGTCAGCTGAGTACATGTGTGAACATCTTATACATCTTTTAAAAGCTGAGTTTCTGGAGAATTGGATGGTACCCTACACGTTACGATTGTCGAATTTGAACCGGAACTTGGGGAGACCTCAAGCTTTGATCCTGTCGTGTTTTCAAGCCCTAATCAACATTCTAAATCAATTTTCAAGGCAGATTTTGTGAAAAGAAATTAGACGAACAGAAGATTTGCCTTTTTCTTCTGTTTTCGAACGTCCATAGTTCAGTGACAGGAGCACTTACACAGATTCTTACTGTATGGGAGAAATATTCATAATGATAACATTTTGAATATTTCAAAAAGAGACCAAAACTATGCTGATACGCCAAATGGTTCAAGAACAGCTACAAATTTACTTTGAGTGCACCTTTCCATCTGCGTTTTTGGCAAAGTTGCCCTCGGTTTAAGGGGTTTTAAAGAGCAAATTTTGTCTGATAGTAAACTGTAAGTTGACAAGATTCTCGACAGTCAACCTTATTTTAGTTTTGTAACATTATGACTTTAACGTAAAAAAAGAAAAATCAAATCGAATACATTGACTTTTCATACTTTTTTCCTTTCTTCTCAGCGGGGCTCCAATCACCCAATGTATTTAAGGGACCCTAGGGCAAATTTTCTGGCCCACCCATACAGGCGAGTTGCAGATACTGGCAACGGTTTCAGGCAGAAAGAGTTTTGTGTGATGTCTTAAAATCAGTGGTGGTGAGTTTCAGCGGCAGGCACTTAAGTGACCTCATCCAACTCTTAACCCTTATGCGGTAACACCATCACGTCACAACACATTGTACAAGAACAGCAATTTCAACTGTGTTGCGTGTGTGTGGTCGACCCCCGCACGCATCCAAGATTGTGAAGGCGTTGGGCAAGTAATAATTGCATGGCAACACACCAAAGCTGAAATCCGATAAGATCTCCCCACAAATGAGTGGAAGCTTGCACAGGCAAGACACACGCAATGAAATGAAAACAAAAGAGTCGGAAAAGTTGGAAATAAATTACCATTTGACGTACTGCAAGTTGCAAATGTCGGCCCGCGCTTCTGACAGCCAGCAGAGAAGGCCTTGAAGGCTTGAAGTGGAGTGTTAAAACCATTCCCCGAAACAAAAATGTCTGCTTAGTCCCTTGAGGGGAAATTATTGCGTTGAACAGTCAACAGTGTTTATATTGCATCTATTTACGTGACGACAAACAGTCGTCACGTAAATCCTCACTGAATAGATCTAGATTGCATTCATGCCGCTATTTTAAATAAGGTTAATCAAACGTTGAAGGATTGATATTAATCCTGACGCCTGCATGTATAACTGTAGTCGTTTTTGGAAGCAGTTTTATCACCTGTAGTCATGTTAACGAAGGATGATGAGGTCAGGAGACTCCCAATGAGATTGACGTTCCGTCAGAGCCTTCAAGGCCTTCTCGGCAGGCACAAACACTAGCAGAAACAACAGACCTACATTTACGACCGCGATGTGTTGTCGCACCCATATAATTTCATCCAACATCTTCAGGACTACGAGTGCAGGCGTCAACCACACACACACACACACACACACACACACACACACACACACACACACACACACACACACACACACACACACACACACACATATACACTATTGAAATCGCCGTGTCTTCTTTGAGCCAATCAGACTGTAGATTCACCTGCGGAAAGCCATCCCGCAGGCTCTGTGGTGAGTGAGTTCATCCGTCCTCTCATTTCTTTATCTATTAACGCTTCTGATTGGTTCAGCTCTGCGTGCGGCCGAAACTTGATTTTTGATGGAGGACGATATCGGACCATGATTGAAAAATTCACTTTCAAGGTGTACTTTTCAAGAAAAACGAGACCTTATGAGGCTATTTCCAGCAACGCTGCTATGCAGAGTGGCTTGTTTGCAATCCGGATTTTTTTGTTCTGGGGATGGGGCAGGGGCAATTTCAGAGTAGTTATGCATGAGCGATCAACTTAGTCTACAGAGCTTCTTCCATGGAAAAAGAATTATGAACAGGAAGATAGAGAAACGTTGATCCACATTTTGCTCTGGCAACTGAAAAGAAGAGATTTAGTTGGGATGGAGAAGAGGCCGCAAAAGCTCAAACAGTGAAGCTTTTGAAGCGTAAGAAAACATTGTCTGACATTTGTAATGCATACTGTACATGCTATTTTGATTAGAAATATTTAGGAGAACATAACAGTTGGAGCTGCCCCTCCTGCGGTCTTGTCTGCTTGCTTATTTACTCAACCACGAAAGCCAAAGGAACAAAATTACTGCTATGCCATTGCAAAAATAGTCAAATGTGTTTCATAACCATCAACTCTGCTTGCGCTGTTTGGAGTTCTGCCATTGGCATTTGTGTTTTGTCACGCACGCATTTCGCTGCTCATCATAGAATTGGTTGCTGTTACCAAAGTGATACAAAATGGCTCGGTAGACCTTCGGTATTCATCCGTGTATCGAGCTCAGAAGCTTTCTCGTGGGTGTGCCTTCTCTATTTTGCTCCACTCAGGGGCTCGGCTGTAATTGCTTGTTTAAGGATAATAACAAGGGAAGGCTCTAGAGAAGGAGCCCCACGCCGCAATCACCAGCCTCCAGGCAAACACCACAACCGCAGTGCAGTGTGAAAAAGAAGTGGAAGACGGGGGAGGGAACATAGGAAGGCACAGACAGATTGGATGGTAATTAGGGGCTTATTTTTTCTGCAGACGGAATGAGCATCCGCATAACTCTCACCTGCACAGAAGGGATTTGCTGCTGTTTGTGCGTGTGATCACATTCTTAGAAGCCTTTGTCGTTTCTGTATGGCTATCCCCTACGGCTTATGAATTTTTCCCCCCTTTGGATCTGTGAGTGTGAGTTCTGTGTGAGCGTATATTTTTAATGTCTTGCGCGGGGAGCAGCCAGCGCATGCCGCGGTCCTCTCAGACACTGTGAGATAATTAAATTAGGGGCTGCACCCAGCCGGCGGGATGTGATGATGAGGATTTTAGTGCGTGTGAGATTCATGGGATCTTTTGAAATTACAACGGATAAGAACTGGGCTGTTTGGGAGAGTAAAAAGGTAACAGTCAATCAAAGACACAGAGGTCATGATTGTCAGGACTGTCGTTGTACGTGTTCTCTGTAAAAGACGAGAAGTTTGATAACACTTTGCCATAAAATTGTGACCAGATTAGGAGGACGACCAATTGATGTTTGCCCAATGAGCACGGTTTGACAATGCGGTATTTTCATGTACCCCATGTGAATGAGGCTCTTTTTAAAATCACAAACATGACTTGTGTTTTTTTTTCGCCCCTGTATGTCAGAGCGACGTATCATAACGCATAGCGTCGCATCACACAATCACTAATCCAATGATAATCTCAACTAGAGTTGACCAAATGTTGGCGCCATGCCCAGTATCCGTCTTTCAATGAATACTTTTTTTTTTTTAGAGCAGCACCACCCCGTGTTGAAAGTGGTACATTCAGTGGAGATAAAACCAAGCTTAATGCTTGTTGAACGAAGAATGCGTTTTTTTAGATGTAGCACGCCATAGGCTCATTTGAAAATAGAGAAAAAAAATAAACACACGGGCTACAAACGGGCCTCGCCTGGACTTCACACATGCGATGATCTTCATCATCTTTGTGTTTACAAGGACATTTCAGGCGCACAGTGCATTATTCAGTGTGTACAGAATCCATGTATAGTATCACTTGTTTCTTTCATTTTCAAATTCAAAAGTGACTGATTATTTTGTTTGTATTTGTTTTTTAGTCGAACACTTTTTCATCTAACACACACCAAAAAAAAAAAAAGACAATTAGGCTCAGCTCAAAATACCAAATTGAAAAACAGACGAAAACAGGCGACAGGAACGAGTTTGATTTGATTAAATTAAAATGTCATGTTTGTGTGACCTGGAGGTTCGGGAATAACAATTGCTCACTGTGTTATCTTAGCTCAGTGAAATGAAGAAAAGACTGCTGGTCCCGTAGCTTCATGTTGTTTGAATGACAGAAATCAGAGGCCTGAGAATTGATTTATGCAAATCCTTTGGGAGTCGCCGTGATCACGTGTGTTGCTTCCTGCAGGTTTTTCTCGTGTGAAGCTAAGCTCCATATTTGTGATGTTTGACTGGGCTGCCCACTTCCGAGCTCCACGAGGGAAGCAAGTGAATCATCGTACGAAACATCTGAGGAGGTGAATGTGCCATTCTTTTCAAAGCTGTCGGGAAATAATGGCAATGGCACAGCTTTTTTTTGTGGTGCCCCAATAAAAGAGCACCAATGATGCCAACGTATGAAGGATGACAACAGAATTGGAGCTTATTATGACATAGAAAAGTGGAATGTCATGTGTTTTTGTTCCGGCTGCTCAGTACAAATGTACCATACAATTAAATAGCAATTGCACACGTAATTATTTGAACAGTTGGTAAATTGCATGTACCCAAAAGCAATATAAATGGCATTTTTTGGAGAAGTAAATCTATTCTAGTGCACAATGTTGAATATCATTGTGAATTCACTGCAAACCATGAATGTGCAGAAGACAAGTCAACCAATACGTATTATTTCAATGTTTTAAAACATCCATCCATCCATTTTCTGGAGCCTATCCCAGCTGTCTTTGGGCAGTAGGCAGGGGACACCCTGAACCGGTTGCCAGCTAATCGCAGGGCACACAGAGACAAACAAGCATCTGCGCTCATACTGTTCTGCGTGGGTTTTCTCCGGGTACTCCGGTTTCCTCCCACATTCCAAAAACATGCATGGTAGGTTAATGAAACACTAAATTGTCCGTAGGGGTGATTGTTAGCATGAATGGTCTATGTGTGCCCTGTGATTGGCTGGCAATTAGCTCAGGGTCTACCCCGCCGATTGCCCGAAGACAGCTGGGATTGGCTCCAGCTTGCCCGCCACCCTTGTGAGAATAAGTGGGTTAGAAAATGGATGGATGGAGTATTGTGAGCGAGATTGTCAGTGGTTCATCAACTTTTACAAATAGCTTCTTAAAGGCAGCGGTGAACTGTACATCTGCTCCAATGGCGACTTCGTAGATGGAAAATAACATGTCATGTTAAAAATGTCTTTTGGCTGCTGTGATCGGGTCATTGCTAATAGAAGCTCAGCAGGTCCCGTCTCTTTCGCCAGTTGACGTGACAGGATTGAGACAGAGATCAGGAGTATACGGGTCCAATTCTCTGAGAGATGGAAGAGTTTGTCATTCAAAAGAGTCATTTTGTTCTCCAAAAGAGTGATGAAATCTAATTGCGGTCCAGACTGACATCATCTTCAGCCCAGGAGGCACATTAGCCCCCCCACCAGTTTCTCTAGTGCAGTAAGATTGAGAGAATGGATCCTGGGACGGTCAGACTTGCAATAATTAGACTATGTATGCATATTTGGCAAACAAAAGTAGCAAAAGCTCTTTTAACTGTACACTTTATTAATTTTAAAATTAAAAATATATACATTCATAAGGGGAACACACAATCACCACATTATCGATACAAATTAAACCAGGAATGAGCAATTTAAATGCTGGAGGGGGCCACAATTTTTCATCAGTGCCACATTAGACCACACACTCCGTAACTAGATGGATGACAAAAATACTTTTTTAAGGTTGGACAAAATACATTAATACATGCAAAATACGTGCTCTTTATATATTTAATTTAGGATAATACATTTTTCAATGAATGTATAAAACATCCACAACAACAACAAGAAAATAACCACCTTTTTCCAGTGCAAAGGGCTCTCTTGCATAAAAAATTCAATTCAAGGGTGGCACAAAACTGCTGAACAAGAAACCCCGATTTAGTGCAAGAACTTATTTTGGACATTTTTTTTTTCCCCACAAAAATCAACTCACTCAAAATTGCAATATTCTTGAGGTACTATGTTTGTCATGCATATCATTCCAAATCTGCCAAAAAATGGTCTACTCACATTGTAACATAGGGAAGTATATTAATAATAATAATAACAATACCAATAATAATAATACATTTTATTTATAGGCAACTTTTGGGCACTCAAAGTCACCGTACAACATAAATAAAAATCAGTATACAGTAAAAAACTAACACACCATGAAACATCAATTAAAATGGCAAATGATATGAACACCGTTCAAGTAAATAAGTAATCCGCAATAGGTGTGTTGCGAGACTATTATTTTTTTTTCTGGGGGATAATGAGTCCGTGTTACGGAGGTCAAGTGGGAATGAATTCCAAAGATGAGGGGCAGGGCGACGGTCAGACATGCAGAAGGAACGGAGCGGTTGGGGGAGGATGAAGATCTGAGGGAACGGGAGGGTGTCACAATGTGAATGAGCAATGAGAGATGTGGCGGAGAAAGTTTATTTATGGCTTTGAAGGTGCAAATCAGTATTTTATATTGAATGCTGTACTGGACAGGGAGACAGTGGAGTTGCTGTAAGACTGGAATGATGTGGTGGATGAAGGGGGTCCTTGTGATACGACCAACTGGAAGCGCAGCTAACACATGTCTGCCTTCTAGTGGTCATTGGTCATATTGCAACTTCAAACGACAGCCGACACCCGCATATTCGCGGTTTGGCACCCACTGATTTACATATTGGTGGATTTTCTTTGGTTTTTTTTAAACTTTCTTTCCATATATTTTTTCAGCTTTTTGATTTTTCCAGGATTTTTTCCACCCCATTTTCCTGCTTTTTTTTGGTGGAAAATTTGACTGTTTATCAGTTTTATGAGAAGATTTTTTTGGAGTTACAAAAAAACAATCTAAAAATTATCATGCAGCCACAGTCAGGGTGTAGTTGGGCTCCTAGCTGCCATTTGCCCATCTTTGTTAAGCTATTCACATGGCTGTCTGCTGTTGCCATGGATGAAACCAATCAAGCACCTGATGTATCACCACATCCACTGCCACCATTTCACACCACAGGCGGCGAGACTGATGCTCTAATCCAGGTCTGAGAGTAGATCCCCCAGGAGACCATCTGTTTATCTCATCAGGAGCACACCCACAAATCGTAGGGAGTGCATAGATGCATATGGAAGTTATAAATACTTCTGAGCAACCTTGAGGGCTCTATTTTCTGCTAGAGCAGATCTCAGGTGTCTTCATAACATGTGTGAAACATTATTTTGCCAAAACAGCCCAGATCTCAAGAATAAGTACCTTTATCAAGGTTAAATATGAAATAAAAAAAAATTGAAAATACTGTGTGCACTCATTAATGAGCGTGGAGGAACAGGAAGAAGTGTGGCTTGTAAGTCCTGCACTCTTGTCCCAATATTACAAATATCACTGAAAAATAGTGAAAATGAAAATTAAAAAGAACTCACAATCACATCTGTGCCACATACAATCCATTTAAAGATGAATCCCCAGGATGCAGATGAGATTGCATTTGCAATACATGAGAAATTTAGATCACATTGACATGTTTAATTGAACCACTTTCATGCATGATACATCGGGGGCGGCACAGTGCTAAAGTGGTTTGCACGTCCACCTCACAGTGCAGAGGGGCAGGGTTCGATTCCGGCTCCGGCCTTCCTGTGTAGACTTTGCATTTTCTCCCCGTGCCTGCGTGGGTTTTCTGCAGGTACTCCGGTTTCCTCCCACATTCCCCAAAAACATGCACTGGAGGTTAAGTGAACACTCTAAATTGCCCTAAAGTGTGATTGTGATTGGTTGTTCTGCGATTGGCTGGCAACCAATTCAGGGTGTACCCCGCCTACTGCCCAAAGTCAGCTGGGATAGGCTCCAGCACACCTGTAACCCTCGTGAGGCTAAAGCAGTTCAGATAATGGATGAATGATACATCGCCAGAGAGCCTGACATGTAGAAAAATGATCACAGCTGAAAGTTTGAGAATATATCTCCCAAGACTCCAGACACACACACACACACACACACACACACACACACACACACACACACACACACACACACACCCTCATGCATAACCGCACTGCAGACACAGACTGTCCTCTTCAGCTGTTTTCTCTGGGCTTACACATTTCTAGCTGGTGCATGACTCTCACATTAGGGATATTGTATTACAACTAGAGGGCTGTTATGTTAGAAACTGTACCAGTAATTGTTGGCATTGTTTATCCCACTGGACCACTGGACTGTTTGTGTTTATTCAAAATGTATTCCCCACTCATCCCCTTTGAAACCAGGAGATTTTTGATTGACTGAGACCGCAATAAAATAAGGTGACTTTCTGTATTTATATACAGTGTCCACCCACTATTCACTGGGGAGAGGGAGCGGGCTGGCCTGCGAATCGCAAACATCCGCATTATTGGCAGCCATTGTAGTGGATTGGTGGGGAAATTTTAATTTTTTAACGCCCCAAATTCTTCCCCAAAATTGCCGACAAACATCCAGAATGCATTTTCCGTGAAAAAAAAAACCTAACCTAAAAAGAGTTATTTATTTTTTATTTATTTTTCAATCTGAGAATATTTCAATCCATGTGGATGATGATGCGCAAAGTCATCCGAAGGTCCACGTTACGTGTTTGTTTTAAAGCACTATTTAAAATTGGACCCTATCATGACATAGTGAGCAATTGTCAACAGCTTCTGTGATGTCACACACCGCTTTCAGTGGCTTGCTGGATGACGCGTTGCTTGAAGGACACCTCAGCATCCACTTTTGCCAGCTTATGTAAGCTTTCTCCCCAATGCCATTGGGTTTGGCTTGCGGCAGCTTGAAGTACCGCATACTGCAAATAGAGAACCAAATGTCACATTTTTCTTTTATTGAGTCATTCGCTGTTGCTTCTTCACCTGGTAACTCTATTCCGATGGAAATTTCCTACCAACTCTTCTCCTTCCTTCTCTTTTTCCATTGTGGTAAGACTTGAGGGACGGTGACAGTATGCAAGCACTTGTGTGCACTTGTGTGCTTGCATACAACTCAATGATTTGGCCTTTCATTACTGATGTCAATTTCGCTTTGGGTGTAGCACTGTTGCAACGATGGATTTCTTGCATCACGTCTTTGGTGTTGACCACATCAAACTGTTTTTTTTTCATTGCAAAAATTGAACATAACTAACAGGGCTCCAGAATTGCCCTGAGACAGTGATAGGAAATTTTTCATCTCCTATGGTGACCAGTAAACTCGCTGATTTTTAAAAAAAATTACTATTCATGAATATTTTTTGGGTTGCTGACAAACTTCTACTCCACACTTCAGCCCATGTATCAGTAACATAATGAAAACGAGTGGTCTGAACATTTACGTTGTAAATACACTTAGAGTGTGCGCCGCCCCAAAATGTTGTACTCAAAAAAGCCAGTAAGGAGTCTTGTAACATTTACATTGTTGGCCTTGACTGCTTTCTGAGCAAATTGGGTGGGAAAAAAAAGTCACTTCTCAAACACTTCACAGCACAGGACAACTTGGCCAGGATAATGCTGCTGTCAGGCTGCTGAATAAAAAAATAAAATGATGTGGAAGACAATTGTAAATAGCACTGCGACCTTATCCATATCTGTATTTATATTGCACTCAATTGAACGGTGTTTGTTTTCTTTTCTTCCTTCTTCTTTCTACCCATTATCTTGCTGCTGTGGACTGTAAATTTCCCCATTGTGGGACAAATAAAGGATATCTCTCTCTCTCTAATCTTTTGAGTCTACAAATGATCTGACTTTTGCTGGCTATGGTCAGAAAGGGGAATAGGGCTCAAAGTCATCCCTATTATCTTGGTATGTATTAGGCTTAAGAAATACTGATATGATACAATACCCATATTTTGTCCCAAGTCATTGTAAGAAAATATACAGGCTAATTGGAATTATTTAAAGACTCTTACACTGTTTTGATAGCCAATATATGAGGTCATGCAGCAGAAGAACAGCTGGGAACCACTGGAACATTTCCATGGTAGAAAGCAGAGAAGTCAGAATTTTTCCCACCATAGTTTGTCTCCGCTTCCATAGAGCTAGCCTGTTGAATTACAGAGAAAACACTCGCTGCCAAATATTCTTGTCTTTGTGCACTGTGGGAGAGGGAAAATATTCAGAAAGAAAGCGCTACATGACGGTGTGGAAGGAATTCCACGCAATATCAACATTCAGTCCAGGGACACTTTGGGGGGTCTCACCGCAGCTCTTTCGACCTCATGGTCAGTCCGCAGATGCGCATTACATACCGTGTCGTTTACGGGATGATTATGTTCTGAAGAGAGCAGGAAGGAAATACTGAGAATGAATTGTTGTCGGGCAGTTGAATCTGTTATTCCTGCTAGCTTTGTTGTTGCACTCCAAGGTTCACTAGGAGAGAGGTGGATGCGATTACGCGATGCTCTCGCTTTTAACTTAGCACACATGATGCTAATTTTTGTTGGATGTGAGACCTTACTCCCAAGAGGAAGAAAGAATGGCTATGTGTGTGGTAGGATGAATATTATGAAGAAAACAGGAACTGGTCTCATGCCCTCACCCTCCTGAGCAGTTTTCGTTGGGTTCCCTGTAAAGAAGAAAAAAAAACCTCTTGTTTGAGTTCCTCTATGAACTCCTCAACTCCAGCCTGTACGGCCTCCCCGAAGATCCCATCAGGTTCAGGACTCTTGTTGTGTTGGAGACTCTTAATCACTCGAGTACCTCTTCAGGCAGGTTATTGTGGCACGTCTTGTCCTGACCATGTTTGTTGGGCGATAATGCTATTTCATTCATTCATTGTATTGTTGGTCTCGCCCCTATCCTGAATGCACTCTCCTTTGCGTTACAGACTGACTACAATCTTGAGTTCTCAAGTACAAAGTACATCTGCTTGAGTTTGCAGAACTTCTTGGCAATTCTTGATGGGTACGTGTTTTGGTTGCCATGTCCTGTTCAGATCCTTTACGAGTTGGTTGACTTTATTCTTTTCTGCCCTTGCATTTGTTACGCTGCCACCTCACCGTGTCTATCCCAGCAGAACTTCTGATCCAATGAAATTGATCAATGTATGTGTGTACACTTTCATCTGATTGGTCCCGTTTGTTCCCGAATGCCCTCCTCTGGCCGGCAGGTTTAAATGTCTCTGTGAGACTTGGGGGCGTTTTATCCATCTTACCTTGAGAGCCGCTTCCATCAGTGCGCACCATACAGTATGTATGCCATACGTTATAACTCTAATCATTTTAAAATAAGGCTGCACGATAGTGGATAAACATGCAATGTGCAAAAAGGCTGTCGCATACGGCAATGTCAGTATTGTGGTATTTAACATGTAACTATGAAATGTTCAGTGAATGATAATCTTTTCTTGAACATCCATATATCCGTACTATTTGAACATTTGTAAATGTGGCGTTTCCACACGACTGTCCGTATTTGCATAGCGCCAGGGCAGCCGTGGCCACGTGGTTAACATTCTTACCCGTCACCATGGGGACCCCGGTTCAGCTCTCCAAGCGGCAGAATGAATGAAAAACACCTGTCATCTTGACAAGAATTTGAGAGGATGCGGCAACAGACCATTCACGCCCAACATCACACGGGCACCCGGCTGGGCTGTCCCTGGGCAAGACGCAGACACAAACTGCTCCCCAGCCGCTCAAGTAGCCACCTGCTCCAGTGTGCGTTACCACTGTGCCTACTACTGTGATGGGTCAAATGCAGAGGTCAGACTTTGTGTACATGTGTGGACATGACAAATAAAGACATTTCTTCTTCCGTGTCACAGATCAATACAACTGTTGTTCGGTCGAATGGGCTTTATGGAAAGCTAATCTTCTGGGCATGACCTATTTCATTCAAATGCAATTTCATTAGTATGTATTCAGACATGAATGAAAGATCTTGAATCTGCCAGCAGACAGGATTGGAGCTCTGAAATCTATTGCAATTTCATCTGTTCACGTCTCCTAATTTTATTTGAGGTGAAAAGAAGTGCCCATCCTTTTCACGCCACTGCCCTTGCAGTCAGACACGTACAGTTTCAAGAGAAAAACAACACCCGCATCGAGTAACAATTTCAACTTTCATCTTGCTAGAACTATTGCTGCAAAGAGGAATCAAGCATGTATCAACAAACAAACATGCTCACTCTCCACAACAAAGCAACTAAACCAAACAAGAATAATTCACAAGTTAATTTGGATGTAATATGGTTAGTTTGGCGTTAGGTTTCCGATGATTTTTTTAATTTATAATCCTATATTTAGACAACAGAATTTGTGCACATTTTTTTTCTTATTGGGTTGCGTGCTTCATATCCATCGCATGTTCCGTTGATGATTGTGGAGGCGTAGCACGCTCTAGTGCCCTCACAGCTACGATTACGAACACACTCTTATCTCTATTAACGCATGCTTTGTTCACATTTATATTAGCCGAGCTCCCATCAAAGCCAAAGATAAACAGAAAATATTAAAACCTGGCTCAAAAATCATGGATTACGTGGGTTCCTCAAAGTACCACAGAGAGGCCTTCTTTTGTGAGGAGCTTTGTACAGGATTGGTAAGAGTGGGGGTGTTTTTTTCTTTATGTGTCATTTTATTGTATTTTTTTTTTCACTGTTGGAGTCCAGTCTTTAAGGCTTTGTGCTACTATCACATAATGGCCTCTCCTGTCACAAGGCTGTCTGATGCCATTAATTTGACTCTCCCCCAATGTTTTCTGGGACTACGTCCTATACACCAAACTCTGCTTTTCAATGTGTCACATTTCTCTCTATCCCGCTCGCCATCTTTTCAAAGAGCGCCACGGCACTGCTGGCGAGTCCTTTCAGGAAAACCATGCAAAGTAGAGGGAAGACAAAGGGTTTCAACCTGCGCCGTCTTTCAAAACATGCAAGAGGGACAAGGTCATTCCATGAATTATACAGTGCAGCCCAGATTGCTCCATGAAGAAAAGCCTTCCTAAAAAGGAAAACAAAATGGGACAGAAAAAATAAAGAGGAACCGAAGAGGGATTTGGCGCACTCGAGCCAGTCACCTTAAGTTCCTACACTCTTTGAGCACATAACGGAGATCATGAAAGCCACGCAGGGTGGATGGTAGAATGAGGGTTTATGTTGTTTTGTGTACACATACATGATGAGGCCCGGGAGATCTAGCCATCCCCTGCTGGCGCTGCTCTTTTCAATAAAGAGCCAGAATGACAGGGATGGCCTCTCCATCTCAAGCAACCCCTGGAGGGCGAAGATGATGTTGTCGTCTCTGTAGGTTCTTTTGGCAAATCCAGAGTTATGGTTTTGAGGGGTGCAAGGGGGATAGGCAGCTACTTCGACTCGGGTAAAACATTTAAATGAAGAGAAAATGACCACAAGGTGTTTTGAAGAGAATAGAGACCATTTTTGTCATGAGCAGTGTCAGCGTCACTGGACACTGTTCAACTATATTTTGTCACTTAATCATCTTCATCACACAAGTTTTTGGTTTCGAGACTAATAAAAAATTCAAAGAAGGATACTAGCTGGCTCTGCTCTACCCCGCTAAGCATCACTTCACCAGGCCCAATGGACGCAACAAGTGGGCTCCGGTAGACCGTGGAGGCTGATAGATCCAAACAGAACACTCTGTTCGCAGGAATTTCATCTTGTCCTACAAATACAGCACTTAGATTGGTATTATTTATCGTTGTTGTCCGTATTGCCCAGCTGAGCTTATATTTGAAGGAAGAAGCATCTGCAGTGTATTGAAACCATTAATGAAACACATGCTAGAGAACATGACAGATATTCTGATGTCCTTCTGAGTCACGTTGCATGCAGAACCTTTGGGGAAAATTTCAATTACTAGTGGATGGGTTTATCGGCAAAGTGAACGCGTGTCCATATGCTGCATGTTCATTACAGATGTTTACTTCTTCAGCGAGTTTGGTTCAGGCTTTTTGAAATTGCTTTCTACAGAGTTGCAGCTGCGCAAGGTGAAAGGTGATGTAGGAAGTAATGAATATGTTGGATGCTGTAGTGAGTGCTGTAGTTTGCTTTCTGGCAACATTTTTCTTTTTCATTACATTTTTTTTTTTTTTACAAGAGTGTGGGCTTCATTGAATGTTTTGGTGTAAGATTACAAATCCATTGTGAAGCTATGCGTGGATGCTAGCTTCAGTTGCAGATGTGCAGTTGCTAGACTGGAAAATATTTTCTATTGTATGTTACCTCTTCACTGCCAGTTCTGACAATCTAATGCAATCAGGCGAGGTTTGTCAGATGAAATTTTAAGAGGGTCACTTCCATCTTAAGCCATCAGACCAAACAAGGCTTCAAACGGCTTGGGTAAGCCAATTTGACCACTCCACATCCTCGAGTAGTGCAAGAGGGGCTGACAATATGTCGTTCTCACATGCAGTAGGGAACAATTTGATTCTGGCACACATGTAGGGTCTAACCGGCATAACAAAGACGTTTTCAAAACGTTGCTTCCCCCCCTTCTTAACTTAAACACGAGTCACCTTATTCCTGGGGGGGGGGGGATTTCCAGCGCTGCCTTGACCAGTCCTCAGCCTGCTCTTCTACTAGAGCCCCCTACCCGTCAAAATCACCTGGAGTCATTTACACCGTCAGGGATCAGTACACCTATTCAAACCCAATGACAAACAACCTCCTTTCTTCTCATCTCTACATAGTTGCTTTTCTCAAATTGATTTTTTTCCTCATTAATGATAGATTTCTAACTTTTTTTCTGTTCACTCTTTTCTGGTGAAATATTTTTCTGTAATCATGCAACACTCCATCTACATGGTGATTCAGCCCTCTCGAACAAGTGAGTCAGATTTGATCTTTTACATTCATACCAGTTGAAAATGGGTGGTCGAAGCGCAAACCCAATTACGCCTTTGCCTATCTTGGAAGCGCAGAGCACTAACCGCTGAGCTAAAACTCCAAGCCGACCATTTGGCCGATCACATTTTTACATGTCGCTGTGCACTGATGGATTATAATTGTGGGCACCGTCAGTTCCGAGCGGCAATCATCTGTGCTTCTGGTCATTTCCTCAACTAAGTTTCTTTATGTTTTCCACAATTACAGCCAATAATTTGAAATCAAACAATTGCTTTGTACTCTAGCTGTACTTCTGGTTGTTGGGCTGAATGTTGAAATTATTGTGGTGAGGGACACCCAGTTCTTTGCAATGTCACACGATAGTTGGATACCATCATGGGAGAGCAGCTCATCATCATTTCATTTGTTTGCTGGTGTTTAACGGAATAAAATGGTAAGATTCAGTTCGTATTAATTTCGCCTTGACAAAATATCTTCATAACAAACTAGCACATGCGGTTTAAACCCCATGGCCCCCCATAAAATTAGCATATGTGTTTTGTTTTTTGTAAATATAAACCTTAACATTTTTCACTTAGTGATTTTTTTGTTGGATTTCATATTTGACGGGTAAATTTATGTTGCCAAGCAACTGCAGTTAACCGAGAGTCTGTCTCTGGCCACACAAGTTTTTCAGTGTGAACCTCCAAGAAGACCTCACACCGATTGGCCTCCCTCCTTTCCTTCTGCCTTCCATTCTTCATTATCTAATTCAAGTGTCAATTTTAAGCCAACGCCTGCGTTGACCCTTTCTTCTGCCATTGTCTCTGCTCAGTAGGGCAGCACGACTGTCACTTAATCGGTGATCCAATTAATTTGGGGAACCTTTCTGTGCTTCTTTACAAGCGCGAAGGCCACTGAATAAAAATGGACAACAAAAGGAGAAAGTGAACACAGAGCAGTGTCATTGATTGACACAGCAGCCAAAACTCCTGCGTGCTGCCATAATGCCAGATCGAGTTATGGAACCTTTGCAGAGAAAGGTGGCCTCGATGAAAGAGATGAACGTGCCTAATTAACTTGTGTCAAATAAAAGTTTCCAGCTCGATACAAGTAACTCAACCCTTTTTTTTTTATAGGTCTGCCTTCTGGTAGGGCTCTTGAAATGAAAAGAGCTTCTTGAAGTGATGTCATTTTATTTTATTTTTTTTTGTCGTGCACACCTGGCAGCTCTATGCACCATTCTCTAGTGGGTGAACCAGTGGGCTGTGCCATGGAGTTTTAAAAATGGTCTTACACTGTAGGAGGGCGGTAGCTATTCCACATTGTAATTATGCATGTCTTTTGTTCGGTTTGGATTTACTTAACCTTTCTGCCTAATTGGCCGTGTTCCCAAAGGTTCACGACAACCTGTGCGATTGTTGCATTCGTACAAAATCCTTATAACTAGGATCAGGCCATAATTATCGAATAATAATGTTTGCAAAGCTTTGTACAAAATAAATTTGCATTTTTGGTGTCATTCCTGCCTTGACTATTTGATCGGGCCGGGGTAGAACGTGAATAAACCGGACTGATGTAATAGTTGTCCACATACAATTCGTTTGTCAGAATAAAGCAAATAGTGTTTGAGTGAATAACTCATTCATTGTGTGAATGAATGAATACGCCATTGGAAGACCATTGCGCTCTAACGAACCCAATAGCATCCTTTATGAAATGGTGGCGAATAGGTGCTCCCGCGATGTCAAACTACAGTGTGCTAGGCACACAGATGGCAAATTCACAGAATCCACATGACTTGTAGTCCACTCACATGGCACCAGATTATTGCCGTATTATTTCCGAGCACAAGGTCTTGTGGAGTGCTGAGAAGGTGAAGGTGCCCAAGCACACGGTGCTCTTTTACAGCACTGAGCACCACATTAACTTCATGCACATCGCTGGAAAACATGATTACTCTCGTGAGCATTTGCAATCATTGCATTGTCAGTCTACACTGGGAACAAGGTGTAAAAGGGTCACACATGCATGCAATTTGAAAATGATGTAACATGTTGGAAGAGGGCAGGATGCCTCATCACAGTTGGTGGTATGTTATTATCTACCACTCTTATATTGAATTTCACTTCATGATGAGGGATTTGGGATCCAATAGATGAATTGTATTTGTTTAGTAAGTACAGTTAGCATAAAAGTTGACTTTCTGGTCTATGCATACATACATGGCTCATTTATTGAATTTTAGTCAGGGTCTGAGACACAACCTCAGATTTGTGCAGGTCATAAGGTATATATTCTCTGTAGTCATATGTAATTCATCACTAACACAACCTTTTACCAGTTGAAAAATATATCCAAAATGAACGGCCGCGTGCTCCAAGCGGCGCAGGGAAAGTTTATCCATGCTTAACTCCAACAGACTTGACTGTTGTCATGGTTTTCTGACTGGACTCCCTCAAAAGAGCATCAAATAGCTGCAGCTCATTCAGAACGCTGCAGCTCGGGTGTCACCAGAGCAAAGACATCAGAATATATTACTTCAGTCCTAAAGGCTTTACAGTGGCTCCCAATAAAGATTTCGGAATTCTGTTTCTGATCTATAAATCACCGAATGGTTTCATTTCTGAGTACAGTAATCCCTCGTTTATCACGGTTAATGGGGACCAAAGCCACCCGCGATAAACGAAAATCCGCGAAGTAGCGTCTGCCCCCCATATAGGTACATGTACATAATATTTATAAGGCCAAATTTAATGGTATACATGCATGTAGAAGTAAATTTTGAAGTAATTAACATGACTTAATCCTGCATACTCACAGATTTAAACATGTATAAATTAGGTTAGTTTATGAATAACAAAATGCTGTACAGTAAACATATACATGTAGTACTGTATATGTTGCTCTATGTGACTCGCTGTTGTTTTGCTGACTTTCGCTGCTTCTCGCGGACCTTTTGCAGACTTTATTTATTTATTTATTTATTTATTTATTTTTGATGGTTTGAAAAAATCCGCGATGCACTGAAGCGAACCGCGAAATAGCGAGGGATCACTCTACATAAACCCAGTGGGCCTGTGTATGCCAGTGAAAACTCCTCACTACCACTTTTTGTTCTTCTCTTTTATTGCACTCTGCGAGAGAAACAACACTGAATTCAAAGTGGGCAAAATAAGGTTCACGCTGTGTAACAGCATCAAAACTGTCCAGCAGCCTCAAATCATTTTACCTGCCCCATCAGACACTTATCATTACACGCATACAGTGCTGTCAACCTTTGACAGTCCCTTCACTTCCAAACATTCACAATGCAATTGTATATCTGTCCAGTTACTTCCCCATGCTGTACATGTAGTCAACGATTGTCAATAATAATTAAACAAGCGGCAAAGGTCAGAAGGATTAATATGTCACGATCTGTACTTATTCTTTGGAGCATCTGGCAACACCAAAAACACTTCATCATTATGTCCTATGACTCCAATGTCCAGCTGGCAATGACGATCGCCCATTTACGTTCCTCCTCGGTCCAGTATTCTTCCCATTCAATATTCTTTTTCGATGGAGACGCTGGTTCTCATATGCGGTCTAGTTTAAAAATCAAAACAAAGGCACACTTACTTCCTTGATGCTTGCTGAATTGAGATCTCGGAGTATGCCGATGT
This sequence comes from Hippocampus comes, assembly GCF_001891065.2. Classification (NCBI taxonomy): domain Eukaryota; kingdom Metazoa; phylum Chordata; class Actinopteri; order Syngnathiformes; family Syngnathidae; genus Hippocampus; species Hippocampus comes. Next base: position 8,893,633 of record NW_017805983.1, read on the forward strand.
CTCAGCATGCCGACAGCCAAATATTTTTCCTCCACACTAAGGTAACATTTTATGTGTGTATGTAGTTGCAGAGTAAGCATTTTTTGCTAGTGAACATCGGCTTCATTGCACTTCAATTAAATGTTTCTGAGGCAAACACTGTTTTGCACCATCCAGTCATAAACCTCTTGATTTTGAGCACATCCCTATCTGACCAAGGACGGAGCAGTAGATAATCAAATGGCCCTTGCACTTAGCGAAGCGTATCCAAGGCCTGTGCATGCTCCACCATTGGAAGAGTTGCAAAAAGCAAGTTGGGGTGGAGGGCGAGGCAGACGGAACGACACCGGGGGTTCAGTGTCTTAAGTGGCAAAGAAACACCACGGTCTATTAATTTTCAAATAAAGTGCTGCCTGTTATCACCCGTTCTGTCCTTAGTCATAAACGTATTGGCGCAGAGGTTATTGCGCCAGTCTTTATGTGACTATCCTTTCCAGGGGTTATCTCCGTCTACTCCCTCAGGATGTCCTTGTCTCTGTGTATCATGGCGCACCAACCAATTATCATGTCACGTTAGCAAGCAGACGCCATGCTGGGCTTAATTTGCCCAAACCTGCCTACCTGATTTCAGTAATTGCACTGTGGCCTCATTATCTGATCTAGCTGAGCAAGTGTGTGAGCAAAAGGCCACGAGGATTAATGTGTGCGAGCGTGGCAATTTCCAGGCTTGTTTATGCTCGTGTTATATATTTAATTACAGGTAAAGTCGCTGCTGTGATCTGCACGTGGTCAAACTGAAATCCCCTGCCCATACTGAAAAAAAAAAATGGTGTGCCGCATTGGCTCGATTTCATTTCGTCAAGTGGTTGCACACTGCGATTGGCTGCGAACCAATTCGGGGTGTACCGCGTCTGCTGCCTGAAGACAGCTCTGATAGGCTCCAGCATGCCCGCGACCCTTGTGAGGATAAGCGGATTAAAAAAATGGATGGATAGAAGTGGTTGCATCCAGATACATTTTTAAAGTATCGGCAGATGTATAATCCATTTCAAAAGTCTGGCTGTGTCACTATCTGGCTTCACATGATCTAATTTTATAAAAACACTTGACGAAATCAAATTGATCAAATTCACCCAAAAGTTTTTTTCAGAGAAGTGAAACAATGGCTTTTCTGCTGTGGTACAAACTAAACTGAAGAAGAATCGTCGCTGCTCAGAGAAGTGTGCAAATGGCCTTGACTGTCTCTCAGTGTTTCACTCAGCAACAACAAGGTCAAATGCTGTCTCTCAGTGGTTCACTCAGCAACAACAAGGTCAAATGCTACCTGAGCGTGACATCAGCTTCTGCTGCGGAGCAGAGATGAGCTTTACAAGTCCAAATCATGACAATGTCAATGATTCTGTTATGTCATCCTTAAATACAGAAAGACACAAAGCTCCTCTTTCTCCCCCAAGCAGTAAGAATAGTACATTTCTGCCCCGCATGATAGTCAACTTTTTTCACTGGGAAATGTTGTGATGGGTAGCCACAGAACTCATCTACCGGGTATTCCAAATCTCTTGTTTCTACCCTGCTGTATCAACCACAATGGTACTGTATGTAAAGTGGTGTTTCCCACCCATCATTGAGCCAAGGCACCCAGTGGGCTCTTGGCTCATGACGCTGTGACATCATACGCATCACATCACGGCTTATTCCGGTTTTGTGAAATAAATGACTGACATAATGATCATCTTGTTATTTGCAGGAAGCCGTGATATATTCTCGGTGTTGCCACACAGTTACCTTGAAAAGTAATTTTGCTCAGTAATTTTCCATTGACCTTGTCTCAATGTACAGAACTTGTAACCTCGTTTTAAAGGGTTAGATTCGAACATAACAAGAATGTTTTTATTTCACCATTCACCACTAGATGGCAGACACGGCGTAGTTGCGCTTGCACCAGGTCTTATAATGCCCGATACTAATACATGAGTAGGCCTAATAATTTTTTTGCAGTTTTAGAATAACATGCAGCACGAACAGCTCAGTAATATAACTGTTTTTAGTGAATTAATAACAGAAAAAAAATGCACAAACTTAATTTTTACACCTAACGTTGGTTTGCTGTTCAGCAGTTTTGTGCTGTCCTTGAATGGTAATGTTTATGCAAGAGAGCCCTTTACGCTCGGGGGCGGGGGGTGGGGGGTAATCATGTGGTTATTTTGTTGTTTGCTTCAAATCGTTTTGATTTTGAATGGCAGATCGTGGAGTGAGAAATGTAGCAGGAGAAATGAAATCTACTAAGAGCACATATTTTGTCCTATCCTATATGGCCCCAGTAGCACTGACGAAAAACTGTTGCCCGCCCCAGCATTTAAGTTGCCTATTCCTGCATTACAGCATTACTCATCTGGAGCGAACTTGAAGTAGAGAGACAAAGATGTAGACAGAGTGAGTGAGTGCACACACTCCATTAAATCAATTATGTCTGTGAGCTGCAGAAGCCTGTGCAGGGATAATTACTTAGGATGAGTGATCAGAGGCTAATCTGATGATGATGCCCTTTGCTACCCACTAGCAAGCAGACTTGATGAAGCAGCACTCCTGCGGGATTGGCCCCGGCTGTGAAGATGACACATGCAGATAGAGGACGTGCAAGTGCGTGCGGCGTACGCCACTATTAACCCATTGAAGGAGCAAAAGGGGAAAACAAGACCGAAATCCAATCACAGAAAGCGTTCAGTCCATACGTTTAGCTGTTTGTGTTCCCAAATTTAACGACTGGTGACTCGATTGTTACTGGGATGAGATGGAAAATATGTTAAACATTGTGACACCAATGCGTTGTGATTTCCGGCGACAGAATAAACATCTGGGGCGTCCTTGTCCCTAGGCCGAACGAATCCTCAGTCATAATATGCCCAGAGGCCAGAACTAAATAAATGCCTCACAGTATTTATGCGCACACTCTTGGGTGTTGCACTGACAAAGCAGAGGCTGCTCACATTGTGTCCAGGGCACCAAATTAAGCACTCAAGGCAATCACACACAAAATACACAAAAAGAATTATGAGTTCATGTTTGCTGCGCTTGACTGGCGACCAGTCCAGCGTGCCACCATGCTTCCCACCCAGTCAGTCATCCAGTTCACCCGCAAATCTAATGATGTAATCCAGTAGAAAACGGATGTGCGTCAATTCCCATCAATTTTCTAACTGAATAACAACAGGGTGGCACTTCATGCGGGTTTGTTTACAAGTACAAATTAAGTGTCTGACTGACAGAGTTGTTTTTTTACACTTCTCGTTTTTGGAGTTTTCTTTCCAAACCTATCTGATGCGTTTAAATTCTAAAATTGTGCAAAAGTGCTCAAGTTTCACACTTCTTTTAATCAACATTGAATAGTCAAATGCTATTTTATTGTGCTAAAGTGATTACATTAATGTTATTAAGATAGATGTTAAAAACAAGAGATGGATCCGTAAGGCTTTGGAAAGGTGCTCTTCTTTGTTTCCACTAATTGATTGTGACGACCCCGATGTTTATCTTCTTCCTGTCTGGTCAATTGGAAGTCTTCTGCTGGTTCTGTTTGCCTTCATCTGTCTCTTTCAGTCATGACTAAAACGGCAAGAAATAAACCTCCTGTGGGGTTCCACTTTGTGGAGAACGGGAAGCTTTCTTCTAACTCCCAAGCTGTTCATATCGGACTATTAAGTGGCTTCAACATATCCAGAGTTCAAGCTGCAAGGAGGGCGATTTTCGTGGAGAACGAGAGAATTGTCACTGTCCGTATTTCCTAATGTTTCACCTAACCACATAATCAATCTTTGAAAAAAGTGGAATAGTAACCCTTTCCTTAAAATGTGCCAAATAAACGGATACTTGGGAGTAAAATCAAAAAGTGGCCTGCTAACGAAACAATCAATCAGAAACAAACAAACAAAAAAAGAGTTAAGGTGTTTGACTGAGGGAGTTTTGGGTGTTGGACCAGGAGAGAACGGATGGCCATGTTTGTTTTATTTTATTAACGATTGTAAATCAGTGATATTAACATGTAAATACTCACATTCACAATACATATCATTCAATTATTACATTAATGGTGAAATATTTTCTTGGATATCTGACTCCAGTGTATCTAAAAGTCTTTAAAACAAACATTTACAGAAACTACTGCCACAAATATATTTGTAATTGTTGTTAGTGGTCGTAACAGCAAGTGGCTGACCAAAAAAAAAAAAGCACGGCGCTCCCTCCTTATCTCTTTGATCGACTTCGAGATGAAACATGAAATAGCCGCTTATCCTCCGTCCGTATCTGTCTGAGTCATTCTGAGATGATCATTAACCTGCCAGCGCGGGTTTTAAAGCAATATTAATGATGCTAATTTAACAGCCTTCAATTCGACTATGTACAGCTCCTTTGTAATCAGAGGCTTTATCACATGAAATGTTCTTGTCTATCGTCATACTGTGATGACTCCGCGATCGGACGGAGATGATCGGGAGTAGAGGGGACTGACGGAGGACTTCGTGGACTCCTGCCTGCAGAACCACCTCCAGATCAACCTCAGGAAAACTAAGGAGCTGGTTGTGGATTTCTGCAGTCTTCACCTGCACCGCTGAACATCCTGGGTATGGACATAGAGAGGGAGACCTGCGACAAGTACCTGGGTGTTCTTATCAACAATAAACTAGACTGGTCTAACAACACGGACGATGAACATCCTGGGTACAGCCATAGAGAGGGAGACCTCCTACAGGTACCTGGGTGTTCTGATCAACAATAAACTAGACTGGTCTAACAATACGGATGCTCTGACCAGGAAGGGGCAGAGCCGGCTCTTGCTGCTCAGAAAACTGAGGTCTTTTGGAGTTCAGGGGTCACTCCTTAAGACATTCTATGACTCTGTGGTGGCCTCAGTCATTCATTATGGCATCATCTGCTGGTCAGGCAGCATCTCAGCCCGGGACAGAGAAAGACTGGACCGACTGGTCAGGAGGGCCAGCTCTGTCCTGGGCTGCTCCCTGGATACTCTGGAGGAGGTGGGCAACAGGAGGATGCTAGCCAGGCTAACAGCTATGATGGACGGACCCTCCCAACCCCTCCAGGCCACCTTGACAGCACTGGGCAGCTCCTTCAGCCAGAGACTGACACACCCACGCTGCAGGGAGGAAAGGTACCGCCGCTCGTTGTCAGGCTATTGAATAGACAGACCTGGAAACCTGGACTATATAATTTTATATTTATATTTAATGATATACTTTTTGTCTTCTACTTTCTCCTTTTCATAATTTTGCTGCTGTAAATTGGGAATTTCTCCATTGTGAGACAAACAAAGGTTTTCTTATCTTATTTTATACGTTATTAAAACCAAAGTGTAAATCATGAGGCGAATGTTTGCAGAACTCATTATCTGTACATTTACACAAAGTACAGTTATTATACATAAGTATAAAATTTCATGTGTTCAAAATTCTACTTTTATGAGGATCTATTGGAATTGACAGCAACGTGAACGTGCACGTTCATAAACAAAGCCGATCAGCCATGGCTATTATGAATTGAAGTGGGCCAGGACAACTTACCCTGACAAATGTATTTATCATCTTGATAAATTATAAACGATATAAATATAATATTATTAAAAATCAAATAATGTATGCTGGACTTTTGTATGTAAAAAAAATGTATAAATATTAATTCACTCATGTAAAAAAAATATATATAAAAAATAAAAAAGAATCGTGTTTTGAACTGTGGTTAAAAATCGAGATATGAATGGAATTGAACCTCTGTAGTAAATTGATGCATGCAAGTGTGACTGATGGACTTGCTTCCATGTGCATCGTAATCTCATTCCAGCGTCCAGGTAGCTGGAGGTGGCAACCCGTCCACCCGCAAGCTTCAGGCCGACTGATCAGCTTCCAGACTCCCACACAGCCTGCAGGAGGAGTGAGTCAGCCTCTGAAACACTTGCTTGATTTAGACTCCGCAAATGCTCATGTGACGGGGGAGATGATGGCCCTCCAGAGCTTTCAAAGCTTTTGGCATGAAAGGCCGGGCGACAACCTAAAAGCCACGAAGTAAAGGCAATGTGACGGTTGTTGGAGAAGGCCATTATCAATGTGTAGGGAAAGAGAACGAAGGGCAATAAGCATGATCTAATAATTGATGCGTTCAAATTTTAACGGTCGAAAAAACGGTCATCTTTCTTGAAAGTAAATACATAAAGTGAATTCATGAGGAATTCAGGGAGCAGGAGATAACCTCGAGGAAGGCAATCGAATGTTAATATTCTGCGAGACACTTTCCCCATCACAACTAAGACAAGAGTCAACAATCAAAGTTTGGTTCAGTTCAAGTTGCCTCCCCGCTATGCACTGCTTGGCGAGCCACTTCCGACTTGAAGCTCTTGCCACGGGGATAGAAAAATTCTCCAGTCGTGAGGCGTCAGCATAGCGATACTGCCACGAGGATATGCTTGTCATTGTGTTTTCTGTTTTGTTAAACTTTATCTTTTGCCATATTCACTCAGTTTGAAATCAATGCTTTCACAAAAAGGTGTTCTTAAAAAAAAAGTTGGAAATGGATGTGGATCATTCACATGTATTTTGGAAATGCACGAAAATGATTGAGTTGGAAAGTAGTAGGTGAGGTCATAAGGGCTCGGATATTTTGTTGCATTCAGTCCTAATCTTATGAACCTACATTCGTAACTTTCAACATAATACTGTACAGGATGAATATTTGGCCAAGACTGTTTTCATTTATGTTCTAAACAACATCCCAACTGCATTGGAAATGGGGGTTTGTCAGAACAGGGCAATAAAATGGTGTCTGTTAAACAACGGGAATACCGTTAGTGGTAATTCGTATAAGTATAGGAAGTAGTGTAGGTTTTAGGGACTGATAAAGAACATGGACCTCAACAAAAAAAACAAATATGTTCACAGATGGGTCTGCGCTATTGTTGTGCTCTTTCGGGAGGTGAGGCAAAATGGCCTCAGTGTAGGCTCGCATGTTTTCCTTTTAACTCTGACACATAAATGGGCTATTTTTGTTTGCATTCTGTCTAAATCCCTCTCGCAGACTTGACAAGAGATGCACAGGCAATTCCTGAGTACATCCTGCTCCATCCCGCAGATGTCTTAAGAGCAGAATGGGGCCAATAACAGGATTAAATTTTAGTCAGCCGCCATGTCTGAAAAGCCAAAAGAAAACAGGAACACAGACAAACTGGCATGAGTAGTGTTTCGCAAAATGATATTGTCACTGCCTTTTTGTCACCGACAGTCATGACAAATGCGTAGGCACGCCCACGTTGACAGCCAATCAAAACAGGTTCCAGTCGCTCCTGACATAAAAATTTTCTCCGTACTTATCAAAGATTCTGAAGCATTGACTCAGTGTTAGTGTGGGCATGCGGAAATGAAGCAATCCAGTGATCTGTGAATGCATAAAGAAGGCAATAATGGTAAAGCGTGAATTCTATTCAAACACTTCTGTCATTTCCATATGCAAATCTGTAGTTGGCAAGGCTTGGCATAATGGATGACGGCGTCTGGATGATATCTTTTCGGTTATACTCGGCTATCGCCAGCGGGTCGGCAGAGACATGCCGCTTCCATGCCAGCTGATCCTATTTGTCCACTCGATGCAAAAAGGATGACATCGTCATTTAGCACTGGTCTGCGTCTTGGCACTCTACAGGTTGCAATTACTTTGCATGTTTTCCCCTCAACTTTCAGGAAATATGACCAAGGAAGCCTGGATTGGAAAAAAAAAAATCTATGTTCATTGTTCAAAATCAACCGTCCAAGAGAATCATCAGCTCATTTCAATTTGCCGCGTGGTAAATGTCACTTCAGTCAAGTAATACCTCAAAGCTCGATGTTGCCGTACTTTGCTTTTGATTTTTTTTTCCTGTTTTTGTTTTTTGGTTTTTTTTGAAGATGGTACTTTTAGCCAGGCAGCCCCATATGTTGCATTCACTGATGCTTTGTTTTGTTTGCATTTGTTTTTACCGTCATTAAGAAAACAAAAACCAATACCTCAAAATCCTTCATTTTCACTTAATATCAAATAACAAACAAGCAACTTAACCACTGATCTTCTACCAAGTGTGGTTAAGAGAATGAGAACGATCTCAAGATAGAAGTAATAAATTAGCCTGATTCATGGCAGTACACAAAAAAATTAATTTTTCTTGCTATCCATCAATGCAATGTCGGTGAGCTGTAGTCTATCCCAGATGAATGAGCGACGGCGTACGCTCACCTATCAATCGCATCGCACCTATCCTTCGCACTCACATTTGCACTCACATTTGCACATACGGACAGTTTTCACTCAACCAAACAAGCCTTTGTACCCGAACAAAAGCCAAGCTAACATATGGACAACATACAAACCCCACACATGAAGGACGGCGCTGAGAACCCCAAATGTCAGAACAGTGTGTCAGCTCTGCTAACCGCTAGCCCACCACACTGCCTCTTTTTTTCCTTGTATTATCATCATTGTTTTTTTTTTTCCTAATGCTACGCTAAGGCCGCTCGTTTGTGACTTCAGCAAAAGAGCTTGTGTGCTTCCATTTTCAGCTTCCCATATTCTTCCGCTGTCTTCAGTACAAAATTAGTTCTGGACAACCTCCAAGACATTGCTTCTATTCTTTCTCTTCCACCTGTCTTATGCAAAGCTATTTCAATGACTAATCAAGACCATTCATCTCCCCCCCCCCACACACACACACACGCACACTAAAACTGTAGTTCCAACCTCCCTTTTCTATACTAAGTATCAAGTAACACACTCATTAAGAGCCCTTGAGTACAGGGAGGAAAGAAGATTGCTTCAAAGCTTTTTTTTTGTGTGTGTAGAGAAGCTTCTTCTGGTTCTCCCAAGTTGGTTTCTGTTCCTGGTGCCCTGAAGGTTAGCAGATTAACATACAACATCAGATGTGGGTATTCACAAGCAGTCAGGAGGCTGTTCAGGTCCCATCTCATGCATATGTTGCACAAGCGCTATTAGCATGCATGACAGATACACCATCTGCCTGTTAAAATGGGCCATGTCATGTCAAATCATGTCGCTACATCCTACATCATGAAGGTATTAGTTCATTTTACACTGTGTAAACGACAATCTGACAGCACAATGCCACTCTAAATTTGAGAACATGTAACAGATGTAACAGTTAGATCCAGAGGTTTTTAGGCTATTGTTATAACCACTAAAATAGAATTGAAATATAATTACATCAACACGAGAGTATCGTCCCTGAACTGTAAGGGGACAATTGACATAACTGTAAATCAAACCAGAATTTTAGGATTGAAATCATTTGCATTTAATGACATCTGGAGACCATGGACATCACCACGTTTTGAGTTTCTCCACTGGAGATGGGCCTCAATGCATGTACTATACCTTCTTCTGCTGCTTGTTGTGGATCTTACGGCAGGCACCTACACTATATTGAATGGAATGCATGCTCTCTTGGCTTGTGATCAGTTAATGTACTTGTTCATTGAAATATATTGAATTTGTTTGAATTGGATTACACACCACAAATCCTCAATGACCTTGGTTTCATCTGCTTCAAGGACCCGATTCCCAACTAAAGAAATGTAGCAGTCTGAATCTGCATTACTTCTTTCGAGCATACATATTCTTATCTACTGATAGGTGGGGGCATTGGGTATAAATATATACAGATATGTATATTGGCCCAGAATGGTAGCAGGCGGATGATGATAGAAAAAGAGTGAAGATCAATAAGCAGTGTCTGAGGGAGGACGGGCTGTCTTGCTGACTGCAATCATTACCACAAGAGGTTCCACTGCTGACAGAAGCCAATTACGACCATTTGCAATCCTGTCAGTTCTTTATGAGTTCGCGCGAGTCAGGTAGCAACACCGCACACCGTTGTGTTGTGTTGAGCATTATTGGCAGTACCACTCCCTACCAGTAGGTCGCACCAGTGTGTGGAGGATGGGAGTAAACGACGAAGAATCTGAGAGAGTGACCTGCGAGACGGGAGACGAGAAAACGAACGAAGGGAACAGCCCGCTACGCAGATGCTGGAGAGTGCTGAATATGAAAACCTGAGTTACAATAATATTATTAAAAGTGACTGAACGGTTCGTGGTCTCTCCTCATCATTTCACCAACTCAACACTTTGCTTAATTTGTATCTAGCCCAATCCAGTGTGATAAAAAATACATAATGCATATGAAAATTATCTTTCTGTATGTACTCTACATCCAGTATGCTTACACATGATGAAGGCTGTTTCTTTTCTTTGTAGTTTGTAGTCATCCATATATGCGGTGAAAAGTGAGATTTTTCTTTTTTTGAGCTAACCTAAACTGCTTTTGGCCGATGATGTAGAGTCGAGGTGCACTTAATCGACAATTAATCGATTATGGAATTAAGTGCTAACACTAGTCAAATATTTTTACAAAATGTTTGATCAAACATGCAAATAAACATTTCTCGATGTTTTTTTTTTTTTGTGCCAAATTATGAATCTGCCCGAGTTTTTTCTCTTGGTGATCAGGTTTTCTTAATACTATTACGAATATAAGAACAAAATAAGGCGATATAGTAAAATCTAGCTATCGATATATTTGGCAATATTTATAAAATAAGGGTGAGGTTCAGCAACAGGTTCCAAAAAATGCAAGAATCTCAAGAAACGGATGTGCTTTGTAAGAAAAAACAGTAAAGACTTTTCAAATCAGTGTCAAAAATATATTTAGGTAAACACAAGCCATTTCTTGATTGTGAAGCATTTATATAGCTTTATTCATTAAAATTTGTCAGAACCTTCAGAATATCTGCTTCTCAACAAATATTGTCCGATTTTTGTCTTTCTGCATGAAAGCAGATTGATCACCTTTGTGTTGAATCAAATTAATTTTTTACTTTTAATTTAAAATACAATTACCGGGACATTTTTTTTTGTGCCTATTTTCTGACATGTTGCAGTACAAACGAGTAACTGAAAAATAAATAATTCCTGCATTTTCTACACAGTCATTTTGAAATAATATAAATGAAGGGATGGGAATCAAGACTTTTTTAAAAATCCCATTCATTGATTAATTGACAAAATAACTGACAGATTAGGCGATGACTAAAATAATCATTAGTTGCAGCCCCAATGTACAAACTCCACAATTTAACAGATGAGACCTCACTTTGAGGCGCCACTGCTAACAACTGAACTACTGCGTTCCTTTGTTCTTTTGTAGCTTCCTTTCTGATTTATGGAGGTCTTAATTTGTCACCGATGTGTAAATTGTGCAGGTCATACAAGCATGAATCATGTCAGCCCTAAAAACGAAAAGCCAGTATTGCCTTCTCTCGACCTTCCAATTCCATCAGTTCCAGTAGCTCCACATGCCGCCAAGCAGATGTCACATCAATGTCCTTCACAAAGCCCTGTGCCGTCCTCCTCCTTCTTCACCTCCTTCCCTGCTGTTCTCCAGAGACCTCACCTGTCAGCATTAGAAGTTGGAGATGTCTCGCTGGATGTGAGTGTCAATGCATGGCAGGTCAGCCAAATGCACCCAAGCATTCTGATATCTGTCTGCAACCATTCCCACCTGCTCCTCTCCTCTCCCCTGCCACTGCTACTATTCGCACATTCAGCCCTCTCCTGAGAATTATCAATAATGCAACACGGATCTCCATGAGCAGCGTGTGCATGCGCACGCGCCCACACACGCACGCAAGCACGCATGCACACACAGTCATAAATGCGCCGAGTTGAAAATGCTTAACGCAGAAGGCTCAGTCAGCTCTGTGTCCCCTGTGTGATTTATAGATCGGCACTGTAAGGAGCTCCTCCTGTGAAAGCCATTATCATGCAGGCTGGCACATCTGCAGACTTCAATGAAGGAGGCAGGGGGTCGAGGGGGGTCCCAAGGTCACCGCCATGGGGTGCTTTTGGTGTCAGCGCGATCCCTCTCTCACTGTCGCCGTCTTTTCAAAAGGGGCAACAACAAATGGCACCTCCTCATTTCTCCACGCTGACTGTCTGTTGTTGGTAGGTTTGATGAACTAAAAAGAGCAAAGGGCCTCCCAAGACATGTGTATTAACACGGGAGAGGCCAAAGGAGTAACCCAAACCTAGAGCAAGACAAAAAAATGCACTTACTCAAATGAGGATTTATGTTTTCCATTCTGTTTTTTTTTTCTTAGAAAAAGTGAAGACCACAGTTACATAATTCAGTCGTCTGTTTGCTTTGACATTCTGCAAGGATGGAGTTCTTCACGAGGGTTTTTCACATATGAAGGTTTTACTTCTGTTCATGTACATTAACAACTCTATGGATAAAGTTGCCATTTCACAAATGGTTATTCCTACCATGTCTCATTCAAATACTTTTTTAGGATATCTTTTACGCTGTATCTTCAAATATTGTGTGTGTACGTAAAGCAGCCTTTCACTGTGCTTTCGATCCACATACAAGTGTTTGCTGTGGAACATGCTTATGGGATGCCGTGATGTTTGGGAGCAAGATACATGTAACTCTGAACACAGATTCATGTCTGTCCACATAAAACGGCCTGGGTGTGATTATGAAACAAGTGTCTTTGGCAAATTACACGTCAATGCATATTTCAAGGCCGTAAAGCTCCCTTTAGCAGAGAAAAAAATTGTAGATGACAAAAAGCCACTTCCTTTTGGGAGACCTCTCCTGCCGCTCCAAATGTTCTCAAGACCAACAACAATCGTACGTGTTACAACACTAACTCAGAGCATTGTGAACAGCTGTGTTGTCATGGTAAAGCAGCCACTCGCTGTCCTACCACAAATTTCGCCTCTGCTCATGCATGAAAAAAGCACATTTTACAGGATTTTTGGGGGGGAAACGTGCTGGTTGACAGTCTTGCCAACAATGGGCCAAACTTGTAGTGGAGTGTTTGAAATCCAATTTTTTGCAACACCCGTCTCAGAACTTTTCTGATCCATTTCATAAATGGAGTGCAGAGGAGAGAAGAGGAGAAGCCTGAAAACAGAGCAGTAGGCCAGCGGCGAGAGAAGGACTGAGTGAGAAAGGAGGGAGAGTGTCAAAGTCAGAGAGATCAATGTGCAGACTTTGCCTGGCGCATCCAAGGGAGCAGCAGACTCAAAGCACTTCAAGCCTTCAGTTCAAAGTGGTGACATGCCTGTTAGAATTTCTAATTCTGAGCTCATTGACAGGCGCAGGGCGGCAGGAGAAGTAGTGAACAGAGGAATCAGGAATAAGACTGGGACATTCCCACATACTATTTTATTGCATCACTATTTAAAACATCCACCTGCTAGCTCTTAAATGTGTTCAGAAATGTCCATCATTCATTCATTCGTTCGGCAGAGAAACATTTCTTGTGTTATGGCCACCTCCCATTCAAGCTAATGTAGGTAGAGTTGACCCGTAAAGAATGGGAGAAAGCGTCTTGCAATAGTGTGTCAAGTGTGTTGTGTCTTACTGAAGAAGAGCTCAGGCTGCTGTGTGTTATGTATATTGTCATCAAGCCATGAGGTTCAAAACAATTACGTGAGGGACTTTACATTCTACGATGTTGCAAAATTGCTATAACAACAACAGTATTGAGTGTCTTTGCTACCCATGTAGGTAGTCAGTTTTATATTAGGATTACGAAAGAAAAAGAAAACATTTATAATACTTTTGAGGAGGGACATGAATGTGTCAAGATCATAGCTTCTAATTTTTGGTACATATCAGATGCCACGCTCACAAGCCTGTCAGAGTTTTGAAATTGTATGTTATCGCTTATCAATGATGTATAGGTTTGGGACATAAAGTCCATCAAATGTATTTTCACATTTTGCTTGCTTTGGTGCCAAGTGACCCACCAGATCAGCGAGATGAGATAACACTTGTTGTGTCGAGCAATTGGCACCCTTTTTGGAACGCGCTCTTCATACACCCACAGGCCTTTGGTGGAATAGTATAGCCCAACACTGTCGGGTGTTTTGATCTCTGCTCCACTGGTGGTGCCGTAGTTATGACTCAACAGGAAGGAAAGAAATGCCAAGTATGAAATGAACGCTAAAGTCATTGCTGAAAGCATCCTCCACCTGAAGGACCGTTTTTTGATCCGGTGGTGATCCTTTCATACCGTTTGCCATGAAGACCTGAAATCATTCGAATCAATGTCATCGGCATTAATAAGGAGGCTTATAATTGTGAGAGCAGGGACAGTTTGTTGGCTGATGGGGGATGGGATGGCGCCGGTATAAGGCACCGAGGGGGCGGCAGGAAATCTGTGGGATTTACAGCTTAATCTTCTTAGGCACTTCCCTGTCAGCTGAGCTGCAGACTGTGGCAGAGGGAGAGTGTGCTATCTTAGCACAGCTGTCAGGAGCCGCCTGCCACCAAATCAATACTTGTCTTTTTCCACTCTACCTCTCACGTACATACTCTTTCTCATGGATGCAGCGTATCGTGTTCCATCCCTGCCTTCTCAGCCTCATCCTGTCAGCCTCTCCTGCCGGGACTAAATCAATGCATCCTGAAGCTGATTAGCAGGTTCACATGCAGGTCGTTTCACACAGCCAGAGGACACTTACTCGAATGAGCATGCTGGCAGCTATTCACCCGACTGTTGGAGACGCATGAATACCGTGTATACAGAATAGTACTTGCATTACCATAAATAATGACATGGCTTCTCAGTTGAATGACATTTTATTTGAACGAGCCAAGACACTTTTTTTTTCTGTAGAAAGCACGAGAGTCATGACTGTTGACACTCGAGTGTAATGCACAATTTGTCTGTGTCAAATTTTGTTCGTGTTCAGCATGATCATTTCTAGGCTTGACCGCTACTTCTGATTGTCTTTGTTCGTGGTGGATCGCAGTTGTCTGCGATTTACTGGCGACCAGTGTACCCTGCCTTTTCTCCAAAATTAGCTGGGATGGGCTGCAGCACGCCTGCAACGCTAGTGAGGATAGAAGATGGATGACTGGATACTACACTGACATTTTTTTTAAACCACACCGTTGGGGATAAAGTGGCAGCAAGTAGTAAACAAAACTAGCAAAATAACTGAAATAAAAATTGGGAAAAGAAAAGGTTTTTGTTAAGAAAATGAAATGAAAATGCTTTAAAAAAAAGTAAAGTAATTTAAAATAAACCTTACATTTCTGAAATTAAAGCAAAAAGTGTCAGTCATGTTCATCTTTGTCAATTAATATCATACATGAGCTTTCAGGGTTCATTTTAAATGCATTTCTTTCGGTATTGCTGTACATGGATATAGAAAAAGGAAAGGGCAAACAGAAGTTGGAGAATGGGAGTTTGATTTCGTACACACGACTAAAACTAATAAAAGCTAAAATTAAGCATTTTCAACAAAATAAAAACAAACAAATATGCTCTAAAAACGAATTATGACAACAAAAATCTAACTTAAATTAAAACTAACTGCAAGGAAAAAATCCCAAAACTATTACCACCCTGCTTATCCGCATAGTGAAGTGATGGTTGGCATGTTAGCCTCACAGTCAAGATGTCCGGCCTTTAAATCTTGGGTTACAGCCCTCCTATGTAGATTTAGCTAGTTCCAGACACAAACAACTAAGTTTCACTGTGGAATAAATTTTGCATAGGTGTCAGCCGTGTGACCCGAATGGGGGAACCACTAAAGCAATGGATGGATGATGGTAACGGCCATGACGGCACATCATCGAAACTTTCCAATGTGTAGTCAAGGTTTCACCAATAAAGGCAGAGAGACATGTCGGGAGGCTTTCCAGGAGTGTCTGAAGAGAACGAAGACTGTTGCTTGTCAGCAGAAATACAGCAGCATACTCAAGTGGAGAAAGAGAGGAATAACATGCAGACAACAGAAAGGGTAATGAAATCCATCCAGTCATTCATTTTCTATAGCCAGGGGTGCACATAACAACGTTGGTGTGGTTCTCAAAGAAGTACCAAAGTTTTTTTCGCTAGTTGGATAAACTTACAGCAGTGATGCTCTAATCAATGGGAGAGCCACTTTAATGAAAATCTATCAGGTCAGCTTTGCAAATCTTCATTTCTACAGTATAAGTTGGATATCCAGCAAAAAGAGAAACATTTTAAATCAACCTTCTTATGGGGTGAACAGAAGGTGGCGGCCATGTCACAGCGAGGCATTTGTGATGAACACGTGCCAATCGGTTGCTCTGTTTCCTCTTGATGTGTTCATGGTTGAAAATGTTGACCCACGCGTGCTTTGGAAGAAAGACATCACTAGTAGCGCAAGTGGTCTCAAAGTGGGAAAGTCAACTCAGTCATACTCCTTTTATTTGTTTAAGCATCACATCCTTATTGTCAAAGTCGGTGAATAGCATTTCTGCAGGAAACTTGGATGTGTGGCTTCCAACCCGGGATACTGAGACTACTGCACTTTCGACTTGACTCTTGTCAAGGGTCATTTGGGGATGTAGATGGGACTTTCTCTTGAGGGTTTTTGACATTCCTTTCTCCTTGCTCCCTCATCTTCTCTTGCTCAGCCTTTGCAACTCAGGGCCCGCTGACACTGTGGTCTTCAACCTGGCCTTCAATCCCATTTGTCTGACCTGAAGGTTGCTTTTGGCTCATTCAACCACATCGCTTCCTTCCGACAGGTATGTGGGTGTGAAGCCCCTGAAAGTGTAGTTGTATTTTCTCATCCACACTCACATTTCTATAGAATCTGTTGTTGGTCGCTCTTGCATTCTTTCCCATTGAAACTGTCCTTGAAGAGTGTAGACCTTTCTTGCACCTCGCTTCTCAGAAGGACTTTTTATTTACTTCATCCACAGGTTGCATGTTTGGTATGCCACTGTTTTTTTAAATGTTGTTTGTTTGTTCTTTTTTTAATGTAGGGAAATTCCGAACTTGCGTGAAACGAATAATACTCGATGTCCGTTTCATAGCCTAACAAAATAGCCAATTCTGGCTCAAATGATCGGTTTTCCCAGAGGTGTGTATTAAAAAAAAAAAACAAAGGCAAGCTTAATGTTTATTTAAGCTTTAACTTTATTTCCCAGGCTGAATAATGAAATTCACTAGCAATGACAAGGCATGTCATTTGTTATAATATATTACAACACAGTCAAACATGAGTGTGCAAAACAACACTAACTGGAAAGCAGGTTTGGACACGGCATGAAAATCAAAAAGGCAGGCATGCAAAAAGCAAAACATGTGTGGGCCTCGTGCATCTCGAACATTGAAGCTTGGTGAAATTCGTTCTGGGAATTCTGATGATTGAATCGTTGCTTTTTCAACATAAAGCCCATTTATTTTGTTGTCATGACTCAGATATTCCTATTGCCAATGATGATGAACAACCTGTAAAATCTCTGGGATTGCTCATGACTGTGCACAGCGAAAGAAAACCGAACTTTGAAGAGTAGAAAATTTATTTGAATGAACCAAGCAAGATACACTGTAAAGGCATCATTATAATTGAGGACATCCTACATTATTAGTAGTAATTAGCATTTTCCCAATTAAAATGTTAGTCATCCTTTTTTTTTTTGCCTTGATATCATAAAGTTACTTAATGGTGTGTTTTATTGTGAAACTCAGATATCTGGACAGATTGTAATATTCACCTAACATGTAAGTGTTACTATGGAAACACTAAGAGGCAAGTGCATTTGTATGTACTGGGGGGGAAAAAAACAGCCATAGTTTGTCTCTGTCCGTGGTTTGTTTGCATTAGGCTTTGCTTTTGTCAGATGCGTTTTGCTCTGCCACCTCTCCTCCTCCGCCAAAGCGTCGATGAAGCTCAGAGGTCAACATCGAGCAACATGATTTCTGTAGCAGGGAGGAAGAGTCAAAACGGTGATTGAACATTTTCTTTACTTCCTAATCTGTTTCACGGTAAGAACAAAAAAAAAATTGACTGCATTTGACATCACAGATTCCAGACTGAAATAAAAGCACCTTTTCCAGAATAAAATGTTTCCATTCCTACCTTCTGTTCTTTGGCTCGACTGCGAGCCGTGGCGAGGAGCTCCAGCAGGCCAAAAAGGAGGCCCACACCCAGGCCAAGACCGAGAAGGAGAAAGAGACCCCGCAGGTCATACGGCTGCAGGCGGTCTGATGTGCGGGCCTCGTCCTCTCCCAAGCAGCTGCTGGCCCACCACTTGTCCCGCAAGTAGGTCAGCTCGCCAGATTCGCTCAACTGAAGAATGGCCATGGTGAGGTTTTTCACCAATGGGGACCCTGGAGAAGTGGTTTGAGAACTTTGAATCCGTGAGTTAGTGGCTCCCTAAAGCTGATCAATAGCTGAGACTCACCCTGACGTGCGGCGACGCTATACGCTCTCATGGCGATGACTTCCTGTGAACGGGTCAGTTTGCAGTGGCGAGCCACAGCCAAGTCCAAGGACACCGCTTCGCCAATGAAGGCGAAATTTCCTTCCTGCGCACGACGAACGCCTTCCTCCATGCTTGCCACGTAGCTCTTCTTACGCTCCATGTGCTGGTAGATGCGCCGGTACACGGCGCTCTTGGAATTCTTCAAAAGCAAAGAAGAAGAAACAGCATCCCCGTGAAGTCTTTCAGTGCCCTCAAGATCACATCATCACAACACTGTTGCCAATGAACACTGAACACCTTAAAGAAAAGCGTAGTGGATCCTCCGTCCACTGTGCCAAATTCAATCTCGTCCTGGTTGACGAGGTCTTCAAAGGTCTTAATGGAGATGTGCTTGTTGTTGGAGTGCAGTGCCGAGTTAAAGTTGGCTAAGTAGCAAGCAAGCAGCAGTATCGCAAACACCCACCAGATGGCACTGACTAGTTTTCCAGACACCGCTTTAGGATGGGGACCGGCGCCTAAATGCACAGACAGGCAGACAATTAAAAAAAAAAGAGTGAAATGCAACCCCAGGGAGAAAATGCAAACTCCATACAGACTTACATGCCGGTGAAAAATATTATTTAAAACAGTGCCTGTTTGCTGAGTTAGTTCAGGATTCAAGATGGCCACACCCCGGAAGCGATTCATTTATTTTTATTTCTTTAAAAGAAAAAATAAATCAGAATCTGTTTAGTGTTTATCTTTTTGTGTGTCACAAAAAAGGTTCCACTTTTTGTGTATACACTATACTGTGTGTAAATCTTTGAATTGTACAGTCTCAGCAAGTTGGAATTTGTAACCCTGCAATTGAGTCCAAATGCACGAATACGTTAAAGCTGCAGCTGAATGTAACTTCTCCGTTGCTGAATGCGTGGAATGTCAGGCAGAAAAGAGAAAGAGGATTTTTACAACAGAATGTAGAGTGGTGTGGTTACGTTTAACTGGTTGCTGGGATACCTTGAAGAGTGAGCGCTCCTGTGATGTACCAGTAGCTGTGCAGTAAAGTGAATTGGGGCTCGTCCGTGTCGGGCTCGGCCCATTCAGTGGGACTGATCCTGTAAAAGGGGGGAAAAAAGGCCAAGATTCATGTCAGTCTAAAATGTAATTGTACTTAATATGTCTTGAAAAAATATTAAAACAATGAAAATATTTGTGTCAAATAAAAGGCAATAAAGATGGTTGTTCAATTTGGTTTTTAAGTAAAATTAAACAAAGAAGGGCAATTTAATGTCTTCGACTAAAGTTGGTTTTGGAAAGTGAGAGTAAGTGTGAAAACAGCAGTGTGGCTCCAACAGACATCATAACATAGACGACAATACTTCTGCTCTATGCCAGGTTGTACATTGAGTTGATGGCAAAATGCAAAAGGTGACACATACCTGCCCACAAGGAATATGCAAAGGCCGGTGAGCACGAACGCAATGAGGATGCCCACCCACATCTCCGTGGAGAAGGGTGCCAGAAGGCTGAATGAGCTCTCGTCGCAGGCCACGTCTTTGTGCACAATGAAACCGATGCCTGTTTGCATGAAGGGGGTTGTCATGTCAACATATTGCTCTCTGATGGCAGTGAGGGTCAGCGGTGCCACTGCCAGGTCAGCTTCCTAAAGGACGGTGTTGGAAGACCACCTGTTAAGAGTCTGAAAATCCCAGCCACCTCTATTGTTCCAGGTACATTCACAATGTAGGGGAAAAGAATATCCCCTGAAAAGAAAGGGCTGGTGTGAGCCCTGATCTCAACCCCATCCAAAACCTTTTGGATGAGCAAACAGAAATTGGGGTTAAACAGCACTTGGCTAACAGTGACTTTTGGCCTCACCAAAGTGCTTCTGGATGAATGAGCAGACATTCCGCCATATCTTGTGCAAAAGACACGACATTTTGCACCTCGCCAGGTGGCCCAATACTTTTGTCCCTACAGCGTACGCGAATGGGTTGACCATCCAGCGCAGGTGAGGTGACTTACTCCTCTGATGACTTCACCAATCATTCCATTCCAGTTGCCGCTAGAATCCATGGCTCCGTAGCGGTTGTCCTTCACCAGTTGCACTTTGTATCTGAAGTTGAGCATTTGGCTGAGCTCAGAGATCAGGTCGATGCAGTAGCCCTCCAGCTCTCCTCCTGAGCCTTTGGTCATTGTGTATGGGTCTTGCTGAGAAACACAAGTAGAGTATTTTATTTGAATGGGGATCGGAGATGAGATGATGAGCAAAAATTCAGCAAAATGTATCCAACATTTTTAAAATTTAAATACCGGTAGTTTTTAACAACAAAGACTAGACTCTTTCAATGTGAAAAGTTTCGAACAATGAGTTAGGACTTCACTTTGAGTGAAGAAAAATGAATACCTTTATAGTGGTGATGGATAACTCCTTGATGCCTGGAATGTGAGTGGGGGTGGGGGCGTGGGGGGAGAGAAGGAGAATTTCTCTTAAGAAGAAAACAAAGTCACAAAGCAGGCTCAAATCGACTTTTGTTTTGATGTTTTCAAACTTCGGTTTGGAGCAGCTTCAAAAGGCCCGATGGATTCTATTGCTGCATTGTGTCTCATTGGTTTTTCTCTAACTGCAGCAGTAAATAAGATCAGGAGCCACGGAAGGACAAGAGAGGCCTTGTGTACAATAAAGCACGGCACCTGGCTATGTGAGAATCAAAGTCGGGGGATGCTCTGTAAAGAAATAAAAGATCCTTTTCCAACCCTTCATTTCAACATGTAAACAAGAGAAGTACAAGGAGTCCCGTCCCCCAAACCCCCACGGCATCACCCTGAACTGTGACCAGTGGTGTTCCCAGCACGTCTGTGGGACCTTACATCAGAGGAGGGCAGCGGGGATCAGGAGGTGCCAGGGGCGCATGTTCATCATAATTTCATGCGACGACAAAAGTCGTCGCCGATGGGTCAAACAAGGCTCAAGACACCCGGTCAGCCTCCTCCAGAGAGGATGGCAAGAGCTACGATCAGCGGAGATGCCTTGTCAGTTCGTCGTCTGCCTGCCTGCCTGTGGAGTGTTGGTTACGGTAATTGATTTATCACAGTGCTTTCAAAAACGCAGCACGACGCCAGCCCCTCCACTGGTGAGAAACGCGAGGCCGCGCAATTGGATTGTGCTGTGACAGGACCCCGACAGTCTGGCAGGGTCAGAATCGCATTGAAGAAAACCGGCTGGGATCGAGACATTTTTTCAAAAGGTCAGCCAGAGCCCAACGTCTGCAATCGTGAGCGTAGCTCGAGACATGCAGTTTGTACTCATAAAAAGTTGTATTCGGATATTTGGCTTAGGAGTGGAAATTTCAGGACAAACCCACAATATACTACTACATTTACAGTTTAGCCTAAAAGCAAAAAAAAAAAAAAAATTGGGTGAACTGAACATTCCAAGTTGGAAAATTTCGTTAATAGTTTAAGTTAGGCAATTCAACTGAATATTGTAAGTTTTGCTGTTGTGAAAATTGCCTTTCCAGCATTTCAGCAAAATAAGTCTTTTTTTTTGGGGGGGGTTGTTTTTTTTTTTTTGGTTTGTTTATTTTGGCAGTGTAATCTTTTTAATTCACATGTACAACAGGTCAAGGGTCGAGTACTTTTTGCACAACTTGCTGTTCGCCAACAAGAAGCTGAATGGCAAAATTCACAGTTTGATCAACGATGAGTGGACAAATACATTTACTGGTTCAATTCCAATTGCTGTTTTAACAATCGTGTTTATCACACTGTAAAATGATGAGAGTTAGGAAACCTCTTCACAATGGATCAACAGCGCCGCGCCTCAAGCTGAAGGTTCTCAGAAGGGAGCAAGCGGCCACTGAGCTGAGAATGTCACAAAGTGTCATCAGCAGGTTGCAAGAAAGAGAAACGGAGATCGCAAGTGTAGCGGAAAAGCAGTGAAGCGGATGTCCTTGGAAATGCATTGCTATGTTCATGGAGCAAAATGTTATGAATTCTGACATTCATTTCCTTGTTAGAGAAGTTTCGCAAAAAGTCATGAAAGTTTAAACACTTGGAAAAGTGCATTCAAAATTTCAGAGGAGCTCAAATTGAGTCCACCTATAACAATTAGCGTGCATTTTGGCCTCATGCTGAAATTTCACTCGAAAACCCCAAATCCCTGACTTTTTGAAAGCAATGTGTTGAGTATTTTTGTGCCTTTTGGTACACCTGAACTGAATGCAAAATCCTGTCTTGTCCAAGGCAACAATGCAGTTTTGACAGACACAGAGATTTTTTTTATTTACTGTTTGTTGAAAGCAGTGTAGAACTGCTCTGCATTATGTAAACAGCTGTTGTCCTACCAACAGCCACACCACTTGTGTTATTTTCTTACAAAAGGGGTACCTAATGAATAGACTGGTCAGTGCATAGACCACGTATCGTATTTTCCCCAAACAAGTTAAAAAAAATAAGAAATTCTTGGAAGTAAGTTTTCAAAATATTTTTTTTTTGCATTTTTTGTGCGACTATGACAGCCAAAGATACAATTGCACATATACACATATTGTTTTTTTTGCTGTCGACACATTATTTTCAGCGTAGTCTTCGTCTTACCTGCAGCGAATGCCCATCTACTCAGAGCCGCCGCAGTGAAGATAACAGCGATGCAGTCTTTCATCTTGCCAAAAGCCTGAAAATCACATTTGCATACATCTCAAGTTGAAGGATAACATGGCTGTCTGAAAGATTTTTTTTTTTCCTTTTTGGGCTGTGTAATTAATTTTGTACTCACCTAGGAAGTGTGGATTTCACAATGACGAAAAAAAAAAGACACCCAACAAAAAGTGTAAGAACTGGTCAACAAATGCCGCAAGGGGTAAGTGGTTGTGCACAGCAGACGGTAGTGGGCGAGTTTAAATGTGAGGGACAGAGGGAGGGCCTAAATGGGGGAAATCTCAAACTTGTTTGTCGAGACAGAGGCTGAAAAAAAAAGTCTCAAGATAAATGTCGCTGTCTGGTATGGAAATGGGATTTGGTGGAAGTGGTCGCAGTTTTTGCAAGACCCCTAGTTTAAATAAAACAAACCAATTTTCTGTCCTTATGAATACTTGGGGCCTGATCTAATGTTTACTGTTTTTAACAGTGTCAACTGACGAAAGGATTGACAATGGAAATAATAAAAGAATAAATTAAAAAAAAAACATCATACCAATGCTGCCAACCACTGATCCATCTCCGAGCTTAATTGTGATATATTTGTTTCTAAAATGTATAATTAAGGAAATTGCTTTGTTTTATTTTAAAAAATGTTTTGAAGGATTTAAGTCCCACCGAATGTAAATAATCATAAGAGATATATATTTCAGACTGACATTGAAAACTCAAGTCCAGCTACAGCTCATCACATCATTTTATATGGCCCGTTAAGAAAATAAAGCACCTCATGTTAATGAATTCATTCATTCTTTCATTTTCCAATCCGCTTATCCTCACAAGGGTCGTGGGCGGCGGGGGGTTGCCGGAGCCTATCTCAGCCGTCTTCGGGCAGTAGGCGGGGGACACCCTGAACCGGTTGCCAGCCAATCGCAGGGCACACAGAGACAAACAACCATCCACGCTCTCACTCACATTTAGGGACAATTTTGAGTGTTCAATCAACCTGCCATGCATGTTTTTGGAATGCGGGAGGAAACCGAAGTACCCGGAGAAAACCCACGCAGGCCCAGAGAGAACATGCAAACTCCACACAGGGAGGTCGGAGCTGGAATTGAACCCGCTTCCTCCGATGCCACGATGAGAGCCTGCACTTAATATTTTCTGACTAAATTGATTTTCTTAACTTAAATTGAAAAATAGTTGTATACTGAAATGTTTAGTGGCCTCCATTGTTCTGAAACTAAATTGGCAGTGAGAGACAAAACGAGTAATGATGTTGAAGTGACTTTTTAAATCCTGTTGTTTTGTTTCAGTTCGTGATTTTTTTTTTTTCATGTCCCCATGAAAGCGATCTTGTTTTTGCTGTGGGTTTTGGCATCGTCCAACTAGTTGATGGAACTTTAAAAATAAGTGGTGACTTCATCATGGAGGAGGGGTCGCATTCACTTTTTGAGACAAAACATTCTGTTAGGCCTGAACTGAAGTGAACAGTGAAGGCGGCTTCAATTGAGCGAAAAAGTCGCACCAAGCGGTCTAGATAAATACATCCTTAAAAGAGTGCCTGGGATTGTCTGGGAATCCTAATGAAGCCCGTCTTTTGTATTTCTTTGCCGGCTGGAATGGAGTCCGCGGCGCTAAAACGAGCATGTTGCGCTTCACAAAGTCTCTCAGAGCTGAAGAAGAGGGCCCAGCAGAATGTGACAGCGAGCCAGAGGAGGCCGTCAGTTTTTGGAAAGCACAAAGTGACAATAGACGAGGCTTTGAAGAATCAGTGTCGTGAGAAAGCATGAAGTGGCTCCGTGCCTTTCTGGATGTGAAGACTGAAAGGTTCAACTTGGGTTTAAATTGCTTTGCCGTGCAGTGCAGATTGCGATCACACTCATGACAAAAAGAATTGAAAGGGCTTGTCAAAGGGCGGCGTTTAAATTGATTCGTAAACATACAACCGCCTCTGTTGATCTACATTTTCAAAAGATTTCCAACTGAGGAGCTCTCTTAACAAATTCACTTTTAGTAATTTAGTAATCATGAGGCAATGGTTGACAGTTTAGTGGTTGAGGTTGACATCCACGGTGCAAAAAGAAAAAAACAAACGAAAAAAATAAATAAATAACCATCGCCTCCTGCAGGGGGGTCTGCTGGGTTTTTGCCAAAGGTCACTACTGGTAAACACACCAAAGCAGAGTTGATAATTAGAGCAGAAAGCACAGTCACCAAATCCAAGGTCAAATCCTTCCACATGTCAGCTTTGGTAAGGCTCAATTACAGTGGAACCTCTCAAGCGGAATGCCCCAGAGCAGGTCCACGATTTGACCAAAACTTTCAGTCACTTTGAAGTCATAAAAAAAAAAGCGAGTTATTTTCAAGACACTTCAGCTCTGAAACAGCGCATGTGTGTTGAGCATTTTTCGGATGTCACCACAGAGGGTAACTTTACCATGAATGAAACTGGAGACTTGGGAAAGCGGTCACTGGCTGTTCAGTAAAATATGGTCGCTCAGCGATAACTCAAATGCCACAAAAGGAACGAAACAATTGAAATTCTTCTATGAAGTGACTCCCCTCGTCCTCTGTGCCTGAGATCATCAAAGTACACAACGGCAAAACTGTTTTTTTTTTTTTTTTACAAGGTAAAAATGTTTTTTTCAGGACAGTTAATAAAGGTTTGATGATGACAGCCATTTGGCTGTGCAATTGCTTAAATTTGATCATTTTGAATTTCAAATCATAAAAATGGGCGTCAACAATTATCAAGGAAAAAAAAAAGAATGGCACCTTCAATTATTTTTAGGAATTTATTCATTTAATTACACACTGCTAAATTAAATATCGTCCCTAAAATGTTTGCACACAGAACTGGCATGTCAGTACAAACAATACAGCAGACCAACAAATAAACGTGCTTTGTTTTAGTAGCATGGACTATGCAGAAGAACGAATTACAATGTGATTCTCTTGGGAACACCAATAAAAGTGTCCTACATAACGTTCGGGACATTAAACAACTTGATTAAAAAAAAAAAAAAAAAAATCTTAGTAAAATAAAGCCCAGCCATGGGATAAATAATACAGTGCATATAACGCATGCAGTCACCGAAAAGGGGCTACTAAAAAGGAGGCGTTCTCTCAGTGCTATGACATGCTACAAGTCAAAATCATTCGCTGAAAATTGGCAGCTTGGTTGCATTACAAGAAAGCACGACACAAACTATTGCATAAATGAAAACTTGGATCTTGCATTGCAAATTTATGAACAGTGTTCATTTTTCTCAGCAGGTAAGACAGCTCAGCGTTTAGCAGAAAACTGCACATTATGTTTCACATGACAACAATACCATCCCTCTTCTAATATTGCTTGACGGGTGGGCTACAAATAATAATGCGGATAAGAATCTCACCATGATGTTTCTAAAATTCAGATTATATATGTCTGGGGTTAAAGATTAGAATAGATGACCTCTACTTTACATATTGCTACTGGATGTTTTACCTCCATACGCAAACATAAGATTAGATCAAAGTCATCATCAAAAAGAGCCGTAAAATAAAAATAAAAATCAAAATGTCCACTCCATCGTTGAGAGCAGACTTACAGGGCTTTCTAATTGTTTGCTCTGAGAAGCGAAATGTATTTCCATATGTCAGGACAATGTTTGTGAATTCAGATTTGTCGGAGCTACCTTTATGTGACCTAAAATTAAAAAGAAAAAAAACCCAATCCTTTTTAAGAACCTTTTAAAAAAGTAGATCGCTGTGAGTGTGTGGCACCTGTTCATTTCAAGGGATCCAGTTACGAAGCTTGAAAAGGACCTCACTGTTTTCAGGCTCTGGGAACTGTCTTGAAGAGGGCGAGCCTAAAGACGTGGCCGGACTGAGCATGTTTGGGCTGGCACAAGGACTCCTTGCAATGCAACAGGCCCCTTCAGGATTCCCCCTCTCCTCAATGGGGCAAGCGATACTTCCGTTGATGTTATCAGAATAGCCAAAGCTTGGACTGCCCTGATTCAAGCTTTGGAGCCTTTGCCTTTCCTGCGCCTTCTTGGCTCGATTCGCAATGTAACGCACCCTGCTTTGGCTCCTGGAAGATGACCTCCGAATTGATTGGGGCTCATCAACGGATTCCTCCTGATAATCACTAGGTCTGTTTTGAGGGGCAAAGTCACTGGCCGTAAGGGGCTCCACATCAGTCAGCTTCCGTAACTGCTCCGTCAGGTCGCTGTTTTGTCGGGCTTTTGGCGGGCTGCCCTTGCGCTGATGGTCCCGAGTTGATCTGACGACAAAGCTGCGACTGATGCTACGGTACTTGCTGTCGAAGTGACAAGAAATATCATCTGATGTAAGATCACCTAGGCTTTTGGACAGGGACACGGGCGTTGAGGTTGGAACAGCTGATGAAGTCCTGGCTGATGACTGCTTGAGTCCTTCCATGAAGAGCCGGCTCCAGGTATGGCGTCTTTGAGTGAGTCTGTGAGTTGGGTCAACAGGTGATACCGGGCGCGGATGGGGGGGCGTGGAACACTCAATCTGCGGAAGATTAGGGTTTGACTTGCTTCTGTTGATGTGCGGGCTATCAAAGGAGAGGATTCCTGAATGGTGGCAACTGGCGCAGTGGGACTCGCAAGGGACGATCGTTTTGGCAAGACTCTTCCTGGGCACGTTGGTTAGAGACGAGTCAATGACCGTGTCGCTGGAAGACACGCTGGAGGACGAGGACATGCTGTCTCGATGGCTGCCGGGCTCGATCTTGCTCCAAAGGTGGTCGTTCAGAGTCGCATCTGTGCATACTTCGGGTACAACCGACTCGGCCCTTGCTCGAACGTGGCTCTCGCTTTTTGTTCTTCTTATTGGTGTGTATGATGGCAGAGTGCCGTGTGTTCTGCCAGCCTGGGCTGTTTGGGATACGCTTGAAGGAGGTTCGAAATGCACCGGTGCAGCAGAAATTTCTAATCTGAGCTCAGACTTCACCACTGCTACATCGTTTGTGTCATGCGTAGGAGCTCGCAGGGTTTCTTTCTGGCTTTTGGTGTGCTCCAAGGATGCTCGAGTACTTGTGACTGGTTGGGGACCTTGGGTGCATTCCATCTGGATATTTCCTTCAGCAGATGTCCCTGGGAGAAACGCTGTCCGAGTAAATGTTTGGGTTTTTTTGTTTTCTAGATTCATTGGACTAGGACTGCTGGGTAAGCGATTTGAATGGGATTCGGCATTCATTGGAGCGGGGGGTGACCGCAGCAATGATGAGGAATGCTGTGGAGAAAAGCCGTCCTTCGGAATGGTGACAGAGCAGATGAAATGTGTCTTCTTAGCATCTCCAGAATTTTGTGCAGGAAATGGAAGTGGAGTAGTTGGGCTCTGCACTGTGGAGCAGTCTGTGGAGGAAAAAAAAAAAACCAACCAATTATGAATTGGACTATTTGAATATTCTTTGCATTGGACTTAAGTAATTAGTTGCATTACCAGTATGGATACTGCTTGGGATAAAAATCTAACTCTATTTGTCAAATATGCTTCATACACTCCACTATAAAAGTATTGGAACACAACTTGAAAAACTATTATTCTTTGTAACCCCCCCCCATGTAATTACCGGTAGGTGAAAAAGTACGAGAACAGAAATAAAAAGTCTAAATATTTTGCAATTTCTGCATCAAACCTGTGACAGCCTAACATCAACTTTTACGTGCTCCTTTTTTGAGTTCTTGCTATACTTTCCCCTAAGTCCAAAGTCTCTTTCGGTTGTTGCGGTCCTATTATTTTATTTTATAGATTGTTTTTTGAGGGGAGAGGGTAGGGGAGGGGAAACACCCTTAAGTGTGCTCTTCTACGGGCAAAATGCATTCACTATAACGGGGGTGTCCAGCCAGTTGATCGATCCGCGGACTGGTCCCAAATTGGTCGCAGAGGGTATAGGGGGAAATGGCAGAAAAAAAAGATTTGTGTGTCTGTATGTGTGTTATTAATATTATATATTTTTCTGTTAGTGCACACTGCACCCTAAGCATCCTATCAGTTTCACGTTCACAAAAAAAAAAGCATAAATAAAATCAAATAAAAAAGCAGGTTACCTTGAACCTACGGTGGCGCGTGACAAGCATCACCAGAAGTTCAGCAGTGTGCAATTGCAGCTTGCGATCAGAGCTGTTGCGATATATCGGTTTTGTTTTTGTTTTTTTTTAATTCTAATTCTCATTCAAAGTTTGTTTCATCTGCCATTCACCAATGGCACTGGCAAAGAATGGGAACATGGAGTGCCAGGAGAAGCAGTTTAACGCAGTACGCGTGAGCTACGATTGTGATGTTCCTGTACTTTATACGCAGCAAAAATGCGTCCCATGCCTCTGCGTCAGGTCTGTGCTAAGGTAGGCAGTGATATCCTTTTCACAAACTCTTGTATCTACTTCATTTTGATGTTTCGTTCATCATAGGGGCGGTTATGGCAGTTGATCATCATGGCATGCATGCACGCGCATATGCTCTTGCGTGCGTATGTGTATGCATGCACGTGCGGTAAGAGGTCAACCGCGGGAGGTTGGGTGCTTGAAAAGTAGCTCTTCGGTCAAAAAAGTTTGGGCACCCCTGCTCTCTAGGGTTTGGAGCTACATCAACATTCTTCTTCTTTCCCCTGATTAACTCCTTGTTAGTGTGACAGTGTAACTCCTCCTGCATCGTGCACACAGAACTGTCCAATTTCTGTCCACTCAAATTCAATTCTAAAAACGAAATTCCCCTGACATACAACGAAATTGTTTAGATGGACAATGAGATACTGCAACATCATCATCGTAAAGCATCACAAGCAATCTTTACAGAAAGCATTGTGTTGCGTTTGTTGTATTGATTTCAAGGTCTCCAAATGACCGAGAATGATGTCAGTTTAACCGAACTTTGGTTTTATTACTAGTTTCTTCCCATCTGAACTATTTCTTCTCACAACGGTGTCCCTTCTGGGCCAGTAGTAAGACCAAACTTGCCGTGGCAGCCAGCATCGAGCATGTGTGTCAATTGTTTATTTCAAACCCAAATCAACCCCTGAGAAAGAAAGCACCCAAAAGTCAATGGTGAGCAGAAGGAAAAACGTGGGTAAGATGGAGAAAAATATGGGTGAAGTGGAGATGCACATAAAAATCATAGATACAGTATTTGAGTGGAGCATTTGGTTGTGTGCTTTCAGCAGGTTTACCTGGCTCTGGTCATCCCCTCAATTCTGCACTAGGAACAGAGAGAGCGTGCAAAGGGAAAAACAGGAAAAAGGAGTTCAGCAAAAACTGGAAAGAAAAGGAGATGGGGGCGAGGGAACAGCTTCAGGAGAAAAGACTTGATTAAATACTGGAAAGGTAATGCACTTCCTAACATGGATATGTCATTAACAATGATCTCAAATTAAAACCAGGTAGGTGGGTGCAAAAATATCACCCTAAAGCATATCAAAAAGACCTAAAATGTGTCCAGAATATACATGACGGTGACAGAAACTGAGCCTCATTGTTCTTAAGTAAAATTGCAAGCTCGAAGAAAAACGTCATCATATTTGGATGGATGCACTGAGGTGACCTCGATGCATTATGAACTCCAAACTTACCATTTGTGTTATCTGTACCAGAAGGCGTATTTTGGGCAAAGACAAACAGAATCTGAATCAAATATTTGAGGAGGGATTTCATTACTTTTTGTTCGTACATACTTTTGGAGAAAGCTTTTAAACAAGCACATGGTTAAAGGAAGAGGATTTCAAGACAAGTGTTTTGGACACTGGAGGTTTGCGCTTACTAGGAGAGCAAACAGGAGGATTATTATTGTCAAACAGACAGGAGGTGCTCTGGGAGGATATATGGGGTCGACTTGAGCTGAACTAAAAATGATCTTCTACAGCACACGGGGCAACTACACAATACGTACACTACGCTTCGTCCTCTTACCGGCGAAGAACAGAGGTGATTTATGACGCAACTCTTCCATTTTCTGGGCAAACAGGGCATTCATCTCCCGTTGAAGAGTGCCTACCGCCCTCTTGCGGCTGTCAAGGACAGAACTTCGAGGCAGCACTGGGAGGGAGTCAAAGCTGCTCAGGCTGCCAAAGCTGTCACAGCTGCTGCTGTCATCGCTGAGTGACAGTCTCTGATTGTCATCGCCGTTTGCGAAGGGGATGAAGGCGGGGCCGCACACAGTGCCGTATTTAGGCACTGACGTTTGATGCCAACGGAGGTTGGTCCTACAATCTGGCGTCAGGCTCTGCACTGGTGTGACAGTGTTAGGAAAGCGTCGACGGGGAATGTTGCAAGACAGAGCGTTCCTCTGTGAAGCATCAGGCAGAGACTGGATGTGCGGGGCAGCCAGCGTTTGCCTGGCTTTGGATCTGGGGAAAGGCTTGGGTCGTAGGAAAGCCTGGGATGAGTACTGAAAGCGGGCCTCCTTAGAGTGAGGAAGTGACTGTGAGTTTGGCGCAGAAGCTCGGGGGTGGCGATGAGCTGTACATTGTGGCTTAGCCATCTTTTCGGGTGAAGCGTTATGTCTGTCCTGGTCGTCTGCCAGTTTTGACTTTGATCCCTGCCTTTCCTCAACACCACCCTTTCTTTCCGCGTCTGGACTCTCCCTGGAGCCGATCACGCACGTGATACAGTTAGAAGACATTCCCACCCTGCTGGAGCTGTGAAGTGAGACTCGAGCAAAAACTCCCGCCTTGCTATCCGCATCGTGAAAGCGCAGTCGGCTGGCCCGTTTCAAAGGCTCACTCAGAGGACGGCGATGAGCAAAACGAGGGCTCTTACCTTTACCCTCAGCGTGAAAAGTCCCATTGGTGTCAGGGTGTTCCCATTGTCCATTGGCTTGGCAGGATGCCAGTGAATCGCCATTACGCAGTTGTGGTGGTGTTGGCTGGTGAGAGGAGGAAGCAGAGGCCTTGCCCTCAGACTCTCGGTCCTCACTTGTGCCCTCCGAGTTGCAGTCTTTGGTGTTCGTGGTGATCTCAGGGAGGCCCTTCTTGACTTTGGGCTGACCTTTGGTGGGTGCGCTGGCAGTGCGCCGCAGGAGGTGGGCGCCAAACGGCTGCTTACGGCTGTGCTGTGCAGCAGCATGGCTGTCGAGGGAGGCCTGCTTTGGATTTCTGTGAAACAGGCCTTTTATGCCGCTGGCTGCTTTGGCCTGATGAAAGCACAACAAAACAAAACTGTCAAACACTTGGTGAATGACCACTTCAAAAGTTGAAAAGTCACTGAGGATGAAGCAAAAATAAACGCCGCCATAATGCAGATAACATCGGGGGCACTGCATTATTGTCGTAACGCACAGTCTTCGAGGAGCGAACATGCTTATTGAAGGAGCAACTAAAAACATAATACATCCACATGTACTTTCCTGTGACACAAAATGGGTCACCCAGTGTTAACAAAGACCTTCCAGTTGTACGCCATATTTCCTCAAAGTGTAACGAAATTATTCGCATGTCAGTTATTACTTCACGTGTATAGAACAACAATACACACAGTTGTATTTAACGGCCGCCTCAGAGTAGAATAATACATTTTGTGTATAACAGCTCTGTGGGATTAATTTTCAGATTCTCAGACTTCTAATGAGCCAACAATGAGCAATATATGCTGAAGCAATGCACCCGTTATAGAAAACACGGTCCACCATATTTGGTGTAAATCTTACTGCAAGCCTATGTACAGTAGAACAGTTTGACAAAGTTTGTATATCAAGCCAAGGGGACTGAACACTTTTTTCAAAAATAATACTGCAATTGCTAATACTACACAACAAGTCAGTACAATGTCATTGAAATTCAAATGTGTGAATGTTTTTCTGTGCTTGGTAAATGCACAGTCGGGCTAAAAAAAAATAACAATGGCTGTGACAATGAGAACGTCTGACTGTCAATAACATCCAGACAATGTGATGACTGTGAAGGTCTGCTTGCGTCCAATATCATTCCAAAGGTTCATTCCAGGCCAAATCACTCAGTGAGTTTAACCAAGTGGATTTTGATTTTAATGGAACCTGATGTACTTGTTGATAGTGATGGCACAACACTAAATCTCAAATTTTAGGTCAACAGGAGCAGGGGGTCGAGCTACGTTCCACCGACTTTTAGTTTGTCAAAAAAGGGCGTGGCCACCTTCCTTTGAACATTTATATCTGAAGAAATACTGGGCCAATCTTCACAAATCAGGTATTGTTGGAAAGGGAGTTCAACAAGACATCCACATTTTACATATTGTTTTGCGAAAATTGACCCAGTAGTTCCTGAGATTGAAGGGTTCAAGTGAGGAGGGTCATACCCCTTTTTGCCGAACTAATTAAAATTCGGTGGGCCGTAGCTCTGAACCTCTGCTCCGATTGATCAACAGCAAGTTTCATTAAAACTAAAATCCTAAAATCAGATTTTTATTGGGTGATTTGGCATTGGAATGACCTCCAAGTAAACACGGATGGAAATGAATTTTAAAATAATGTCGGAAGTAGATCCAAGTAGTCCAAGTATTGGTACTGAAGTAACAGAAACAGTGAGGTACAGACAACATTAAATAAAGCAAGTCTTCTCAAAAAGAAGTCAGTGTCCTAAATATTCTGAATCTAAAAAGTAAGCCTGTTTTAAATATTGAATGTTTACTTGGACACCCCTACACCTATGCCAATGACTCAGGTATTTATGTAGGTGATCTTAAAGGGACGATGCATGCCAGATGGTCTATTTTTCCCTTAAAACTCAATTTACTTCTTTGCTCATCAAAATGAAATTGACATTCAATTCAATTCAATTAAATCAATTCATTTTGGATCAATGCATGAAAAAAATAATTGTCTCTGGTATGCCCCTTTTTCTTCAGCCAAATTGATCGGTGTGACATCAGCAAAGTAAGTGTAGATAATCAGTCGATTCCAAAACAACGTACCTGTATGTTGTTTAAAATGTTCAAAAACCATCATCAATTGTTACCAAATGTTATCTGGGTATCTTTACTTTTGCCCACTTCAAAGTATCACAGAAAAACAATAAGTTCACTGTTAAGAGAATGACAAAATGAAGAAAAGAGCAGCTAATTTAAATTTTCTCTCGTTGGCCATGTGGAGTCCATAGCACTTGTACAAAAGCAATGATCTCTGTGGAAGGAGGTGTCCAATAGCTGAGCCCAAGGAGCTGCATGGATGTTAAATTCAGCACCGTAATCGATGCAGAAAAGAAGCCATTGCTCTAGAGGAGGACAGTCATCCGTCCTGATTAAAGTAAGCCATTTCATTCCAAACTCGACTAAAACCCTGCATCTTCCAAAGGATCCATGCAAATTACACCCCTCTCACTTGGTCCACCCCATTTTCATTCATTCATCTTCCGATCCGCTCTATCCTCACAAGGGTCGCGGGGGTGCTGGAGCCTATTCCAATCACCTTCGGGCAGTAGGCGGGGGACACCCTGAACCGGTTGCCAGCCAATCGCAGCCACCCCATTTTGTTTTACTTAGTTCCTCCACTTTCACAAGAAAATAACACCAGCAACCAAGGAAATAATCATAATAAGCTGGTGTTATTCTTGCGTTGACATTATCACGCTACGTCACACTGAATGCAAAGTGAGCGTTTCTGGCAGAGCGATTCCATGCATAGGGAATACAGTTCGCGTGGTCGGGCACAAAGTCATGCGGGGCAGCGCCGATTACGCGTTTTCACCAAAAATCCGTACATTCACTCAAGTTGGAAAATTTTTTACTTTTGTCCCAAATCGCCTCTCGTCAGCCAATTGGTTCCGAGAATGTATCAGGTCACAAACAACATCCTGGACTGGTGAGTTTTAACTGGAGATTCGAGAACAATGGAGGAAAAAAATGATCATCACAGTCACCCGGTGCTTTACTAAACGGCTAGCTATCAAGACCTTAGTACATCACACGCAGCACAAGCACAAACAGACGCACAGTGTGAGGAAATAAAATCAGTTCGGGACAATATCATTGCGGTCTGTGAGTAACAACAGGTACTGTATACAACATGGCCAGCTTCCTACACTGATCGGGACCGGGGTAAAGAGAAGCAGGCTTGGAGAATGGGGAATGAGGAGATTTGAGAATCTGGTGAGTGTATTGACTACCGTATTTTCCACACTAAAAGGCGCACTGGATTATGAGGCACACCTATTTTGTAATGTTTTTCATATATTCGCCTCATTAGCCTCTTGCCACAGATTGACCGGCCCTCCAATAAATCTCTACTTTTACTCTGAACCCTGCAACCGTTTCCTATGTCCAAGCCTGGTATTGACAGCCTTAAAATGGCAACAAGGTGAAGTCATGGTCATTTGGCACTTGGCACGAAAATAAATGTATTAAACTGGGGAAGTGGAAAAATATTAAATATGATTAGAGGTTATACCCAGCTTGGAAATTTAAGGGACTACATTTATATATGCAAACTTAAATACAAATTTAAAGTTTAAATTGTCAGCACCAGCAGTGGGTCTAACTAGGAGTCAAGTCTATCTATCGTGTAACCATTCCTTTTCAAGTAGAAATGTTTGTTTTAATATACTGGACAGATTTAGAATGATGGAATAATCCAATTGAATGCAGAAAAAAACAGAAGGATGCTGGGCAGATTCCTGAATGAACATTTCTGTTTTCAAAAAGCTCTGGCGTTAAAGACATTGGATCTACTTGATGGATCACGGAAAGTGGAGATAGGCCAAGCCTTCAATAACTCATGCGAGGCATGAGTTGCTCTTGCATGTAAAGCGGACGAGTGGGATATGTGCAAGGGGGAGTGTGTCAACTGGGCTCATGCAAGGTGCCGACTGGGTGTCACTACACCTGAGCTTTGAGTGGCAGCTTCAACGTTCCTAAAAATGTCCTGCTTCGAAATGAATCATTTGGTAAAAGAGCGGTCCACTGGAATTACAGAGAGACAGAGGCAGAGTGAGAGAGAATCAGACAGGAACAGATGAAAAAGACAAAACACCGGTGCGGTGGGAAGTAAGATACAAAGCACAGCAAGAAGTACAGAGCTTCAGCGAAAGACAAAGTTCAAAACAAGGACAATGTGGAGAACGGATTTACAAGTGACTGGAAACGGCTGAGTACACTGAGACAGAGGAAGCAGCACAATTGTTTATAGCGACAGCTACATTCTTTCTCAAAGTTGAAATATCAGCAACAACACAGACTAACCCTATTTGAAGCCTCCTTGAACATAAATCCAAAATAGTTGGATATGCACATCACCGACAATAAACAGAGTAAGCAAAATAACGATGCATCTACTTTTACTTCTTTGTGTAGTTTAAAAAAAGATATGTAGACTTATAATCGGGTCTGCAACTCAGGTGGGAAATCAGATCCAATCCACTTGTCCCTATGTCAATTTACAAATCATCTGGTAGAGAAATTTACATTTTTTATTTCACAGTTTTCGAATGTTAAATTGGGCACGGGGAGGGAGTATTAGCTATCCATGTGGCTTTGACGGCAATACCTACCTTACCAGCGATGTCATGTACAGCTACATGAACAAAGATGGAAGCCTCCTCCATACCTTCTAAGTACACATGGCGATAACCTGCACACAAACACAAAAGGTGGAAAAAAAAAAAGACATTTCAAAAAGATTCTCGATGCAAATACACAGGTAGGTGTTTACTGTGGTAGTCGGCGTGCAGCAAGACACAACATATATCACCCTAAACCAGACATGGGCAACTACGGCCCGCGGGCCGGATCCGGCCCGTTGGTCTTTTTAATCCGGCCCGCCGAAGGTTGGTACAGTACACAATTAAGGTTCAATGTAAATTATTGCATTCATTTCATTTGGACTTGTAATACAGGCATTTAAACGCCAGGTGGCGCAGTTACTTGAAGTCGCAGAGCACAAGGAGGGAGGGGGAGACGATACGGAAGCTCGGAGGAGCACTAACTCAAGTAAGTCGCGCTCGATACGACGAAGTAGATGTATCCCCACCGCTATTTTCTGTCATTGGATCCAAAACGGCGACATGCAAGCGACTCTTTGTTGCAGTGAGTTTTACTGGAATTGCGAACATTTTTACTTCCTTTATTAGAGCATGGCATCCAAACAAAGAGGAGCGGTAATGGCCGCGGAAGAGAAAATGAAGTGTATCTCATTAAACGAAGTAGGTTACGAAGTACGAAACATTCAGGAGACGCTTGGAGTCTGGAAGACTCAAATCTACGAGACTTTGTAAAACGAGGAAGCGATTCTTGCTCAGTCCGATTCGGGCTATTTCCATGCTCAGAGTGAATTGCTTGCGGCTCGACGGACAGTCCAGTA
>NW_017805983.1:8930823-9001554 GCF_001891065.2 Hippocampus comes
TAAGAGAGAAAGCGAGTTCCATAACGCTAACTATGGACATTGAAGACTTCGAAGCACGACATCAGCTGAGCAACGCTGTCTTGTGTGGTGATCGAGGGGAGGTCGAGTTCGAGACAGTGAGTGAGTGGAAAGAAAGCCACCAGGTCTTTTACTCGTCTCATTTTGGAGCAAATAGTCCTACCTTTGTTATATTTTCTCATATACTATACCTGTACTGTATGCCGCAGGTTTTGGACAATATATTGTTGCACTTTGTTGCTTGTGTTGTCACCAATGTATGTTGTTAACATACCGTACTTGGACGTTCATACCGGACATATACCATAGTTATCTCACTGTTCTCATGAAAAAAAGTATGGTAATACTTGAATGCTTTTGTTCTGTTGATGTTTGGTATGGATTGTCAACATATACGTTTTTTATATGTACCATATCTTGTGCTGACCCGGCCCACCTGTCAAATTTAGAAATCAATATGGCCCCCGAGCTAAAAAGTTTGCCCACCCCTGCCCTAAACAATAACACAAACAATAACACATCCATGCAAGCATGTGAAGAGTAAGTCTTACCTGGCATCATGCTGTTGAAGGCGATGGTACGCTGGCCAATGAAATCTTGTCCAATGGGGTCGTGGTCCCACACGAGGAAACGTACGAGGGTCAGCTCTGGCATGTGGACGGTAAAGACCAGAGTTTCTTCCCACATCGGGTTGAAGCCTACAGGTGCATCCCGAGGAAGATTTGAGGTGTTAAAAATGGAAAGGTCCCCATAAGGGTTGTATTGGAAATACACAACAGGAGAGTAAGAGAAATGAAAAGTTTATACAAAAAGTTGAGACAAGTGATAGAGGGAGAGGGCAGAGAAAATAGGGACAGGAGAATGTCGTATAGTGGAACACAGCTTAGCGGTCATAAATTATTCAAGGCGTGTGTTTTTGTGTGCAGACAGGGGTGTTGCATGTGCAGGTCTCCTTGGACTTTACTCATCAATAATACATCACAACCCATACAAGCAGCCCAATGATGTGCTTTTAACTCGGGCTGCATGATCCTGGAAAATAATATAAATCATGATTTCTCCTTCGCTTGAATTGTCTCTAAGGATTGAGGAAAATATCCGAACAAAAATGCAACATCTTACTTAGCCAAGGGTGAACTTTGTTGGAAGGTGGTTGACAGACTGCTTTATCTATTTGTTGGCACTGCTTTATGACAAGGAACCAATAATAGCAAAATGTTCACATATGGATACTATTATTCTGATTATCTAATTTGATTGACCTAAATTTCTAATCTATTGAGCAGGATTCTAGGAGTTTTTTACAATTGTCACTGTCATTGGTATTGCACCTTAGATACAGTCAAAGGAACTATACAACAAAATGGTTTGAATGCACATTGTATTTTAATTAATCAATTAGTCATACATTCATGGTACAGCCCTGCTTTATGAATAAAACTTCCACAATTCACCTATATTTCAAATGATTAATTAAAAAGTGAGCTAAACCTCCACAAACGCACATATCTTAGAAACGATAAAAAGGAGTGTTAAAGTGAGAAAAAAAGTGAGTTACAGTTTTGTACTTTCCACAGGCTCACCATTATCATCCACTACTCGAGTTTGCTCCTTGGAGCAGTCCACTGGAAGGCCGATGATCTCCACTTCCACGAAGGGATCAATGATCTGACACGGAGAGAGCATAACGTTGATGTCATTTGAGTGTATGATCAAGTTTCACGGGATGTCACCATGCTACTGATTCATTTACCATTAAGATAATTATACTCCTAGGAAAATAAGTTTGAGTGTGTTCTACCTCTCCTCTGTCCCCCAGCATAGAGTCTTTGGGTTTGGGCAGCTGCTGTCCACTGATAATCTTCAGCACCAGTTGTTTCTTCATTTGACCTGGCAGTGGATCTTCCGAATTGGGATTGAAGGCACCTACGTACGCAATAAATAAATAAGACATGTAGTGCACATGAAAACATAACGCATGTCCGTACAGTAGCTAGTCTCTTGCCCTGTCTCACGACACCTCCTGACAATTGCATTTTAGCCTGTTTTAATGCCACTGGTACCCCCCCTCCCCCCCCTTGGGATAAACAAATTACTAACATAAAATATTTCAAAGTACACATGCTCACCTTCACACATGCAGCTGGGTTTGAGGATGAAGCCACAGTTGCCATTGCTGTAGAACTTGGCTCTGTTGAGCTGAAGGACCCGACCCTCAGACTGGTAGTTGAGTGCAACTGTCAAGAAAGTTATTCCATACTACTCTCAGTGGGATACACATTGGCCCAATCATTGTGTGATATGGTAGCTTGACTGCAAAGGATCAGAAATTGCTTGGTGCTCCACACAGGACAACCGGCACCAAACTACCAGAAATAAATGGCACACAGTATACCAGGGCAGGACTTTGTTTCGGGCCATAAGTATTGTAAATAACGCAAGAGGCCATTCCGTTGCAAGCCTTTTTGTTCTTCCCACCTTTAGGCAAATATGCTCCATGTCTCATTTTGCAGAAAAGCTTGATAGGTTTTCTTCCCTAGTGTCATGCGCAGCCTCACTCAAAATCAAATTATATTGTCTGGCACTCTATTGTGTACCTTTTCTCCTTTTTTTAAGTCAGGTGCTGTAAGCCTGAGTGTACATGTTTTCACCAATGCCAAACAAATGGATTCAGAGGATGCGTGGAAAAAAAAAACACTCAAAAATGTAATGAGTGCTGGAGGAGTCACAAGCAACGGCAGCAAACTTATATGAACTATTTAGTCAGAGAGAAGAGAGAGTCAAAGAGTGCAAGAGCATACCAAGTTGGCAACCTGCGTTCCAGAAGGGCTGAGGGTTGAAATTTGAAGAGTCCACACGATAAGAAGAGGGGTAGATGCGTGAGAGCTGTCGCTGGTTAAAATGGTTGAAGGAGCTGGCTTTCTGTTGCATCACCTGATGGGCTTTGGTTTCACTCAGGGATGAAACCTGCCAGCTGCAGTTGGCTACCATTGATGGCACACAACAAATACATAAAAAAAAAACAAAAAAAAAAAAAACAATTTAGTACGACTGAACAATTATAAGCAGTGATTAACACTGTAATAATGTGAATGCCTGGTGAGCAAATCCCTGTAGTATATATTTTCTTAAAATCTTGAAGTGCCATTTTTTTTTTTTTTTTATCCATTAGGCATTTCTATCTTCTGATGTGTTATTGGATTGGTTCAACACATGTTTATCAAACAATTGTCTAATCATACAACTGTATAATCTGAGAGTGTGGGTGAACTCACCTTGTGCTTCAACATCATAGAGGCCCACAGAGCATGTGTATTTGACCAGGTCCGACAGTGCTCTGGACAACTTCATGGTTTTCTTCTTTCTGGAGGGTTAGAAATTGGACAGAAATGATAAATCCACCATCCATCCATTTTCGGAGCCGGAAATAAACCTCGCACCTCTGCACCGTGAGGACGACACACTAACTGGTCGACCTCCGGGCCGCCCCAAATGATAAATCTGACCTGTTTAAATAATGTACAGCATGCCTATTGAATTAGAGGCGTGCGAGTTTGAGATCTTTGATTGATTGACTGATTGAGAATTTGTGGATTTGTAAAACAAAGAGTGAACCAGGGACTATTAATAACAACAAAGTATAATGTAACCGTTCTGGAAAAAGTAAGATATTTTTCACTCCCCAAAAATTCTGTGTGTGTGTGTGTGTCTTACTTGTTGTGATGTAAGGGTGCTCGTGATGCACTGCTGGAGCTTTCTTGGTCTGTATCTGTGTCTTCCAAGCTTGAGGTCTTCTTCAACTTTGTTATTTTTTTCTGTTGTTGGGAACAGTAAAAGCACAGACAATGGATAGTCTTCCTAGATAACAACTCCTCACCAGAAATATTTGCTACTGTTTGGCATTTGCCTAGTCGAATATTTTTTTGAGGGGAGAGGACCTGGCCTCTGTTATTTACTGAAAAACTCAACTATTTGCTGTTTTTATGCTCAGGCCAAAGTCAAATCTAAAATGAAAATATTACTTTTGCTCCATCTGGTGGCATCTTTATGCTAAGGAACTATGTAGAACTGAGGGGAGGAGCTTAATTTAGTCAGGCCAAAGCATTGTCTATTTGTGCAGAGAAGATTATTTAGTGTAAATATCAGACATCTATTTTTTACGTATCAAAGAGTTTCAAACAGGCACGTAATTGACTTGAGAGACTGCATCGAATGTTGTTGATTCCTCCTCACATTCATTTTCATGCATTATGTTTGAAAAGGATTTCCCATGACAAAGACCACGTAGGTGTCTTTATAAATCTTCCAAAATGCTTCATGTCCACCTTTGGTTCCTTTGTGTGGGAAGACCAAACACTACTAGAGTAAACACAAGAGTAAACAAAAAGCAAACCTTGCGTTTTGAGAAGCTCCCCATGAATGAGTGGCCAGTGCGCTTATTGCTGCTGGTGTTAGCCTCTTCCGAAGTCACTGATCCATCCTGCCCTTTAGCCTGTTGACAGAAGCATATAACACATTTTTGAACACAACTTGGAAATTCATGATGAAAAACACTCCTTCAATACTTTTGTGGTTGGATTTTTTTCCGAATGTGTACAGTAATTGCAATTTAGCCTCGATTTTTCTCATCCACTGGTGTGTAGAACAAGATGTTATTTGAGCATACCTTTGAGCCAGTTACATCCAAAGGCCCAGCAGGTGGAAGTGCAGCGATGGTGAAACTGTCTGGGTCTTCTCTGTCTCGAATTTTGGACTCCTTCATTAGGTTGTCTAGCTTTTTCTTCGCCATGTTCTCGACTTGCTTCCTGTTGGCCGACATCTGCAGGAGGAAAGAAACCATATCATGAAAATGTTAAAGCAGTAATGAAAAACGGGAAAGCACTGTGTGAGTGCTTTATAGGGTAGCTTGTACTTTGTATGTCTAAGAAATTATGACAGACTTGAGCCTAAATTCAACATAGATGAAGGTGCTTAAAAACATGGGCAGGTGAACCGTAACAGATTCATACATTTCAAGTGGATAAAATATGATTCTTAATGTCCACTACAGAAAAATATATACAGATTATAGATGACGCAGTCTAAAATGTCTTATAATGTGAATACAACTAAGATTAAGAACCCTACCAAAAATAGACGCATGTTGAGTGCAGCCACATGATGGCAGAGTATAGCAATAAACCAAGAGAATCAAGCATTGAGCCATATTGTACTAAATGTGCTCTAAGTAAAGAGGATGGCTCGGTTTTTATCAACAATCCATGTATTCAATTCATTGTCAGCTAATAAATATGATATTAGCATTAACAGGTGACTGAGCAATTGGGGCACAACATTCAGATGAATGCACCGTATGCACATACACATTAAATGGAAAGTTTGACACCTTCTATTTTAATAAAACCAAGGACCATTAAAGAGGAAACACACAATAAAGTTTACATTCCAGCGTCAGATTCTTCAACAAAGAAATTAAAAAAGGTTGTTGCTTACATCTCCGTTCATCAGCTTGCAGTCATCCTCCATCTCATCTGCACTGTCTTCATCCGACACGTCACCCTCCTCTGCATTTTCATCGATGTTTGGAGGCAACTTCTTACCCTGACCGAGAAAATTAGTGACATTTAGAAGGAGGAGGAAGAAACTTCCCTAAGATTGAGAAAGTAATAGTGTCCTTGCCAAGTGGAATTTGCATTTGTATCCCTGCAGGAAAATGAGGTCAGCCCTTTGGACTTCTTTGGTCATTCTCAGTGTTCGGGTCATGATGGAACCTTGTAATCTAAAGTTTCACTTGATGAGTACAAGCTCAAGCAGCTGCTTCTTCCCAAGGGTCAAAAATGGACCTTCCATGTAGAGTGCATTGCATGCTCAGTTCTGTTTAATAAGATAAAGTATGTCCTGAATGTAGGAGCCTGCAGCGTGTCTTGGGAAAAACTGTATGCTGGAGATAACTTCAGTACTGCAGCCTCATCGCGAAGTTTGGGGAATTTTCCAGCGTGCTCTTACACTGATGCCATTGCCACTGTGTAAATACTGCTGACAGGACACACAAGTAGTGGTATTGGTGCAGCAGTGGGCTGATATGTTTATTTCATGCCAGGTAATGGCACTCGGTCTTCTCTTCACCGCGAGCATATGGTGGCAGTGCAACCTCATTAACTTCCACACGTGAACATCTGTGCTCCGTCAAATAGAGGGCTGTTACCTCCGATCATGGTCTTTCAAGAGCATGGCTTTCATGCATTATTTCGGATTTACATTGCATAACACTGCTGCCACTGAGTGGAACGTTTAAATTCGATTAAATGGAAAAGACAGCCTTTTTTAAAAAAAATTTTTTATATTAATGTTCTGAGCAGCACGTCAACCTATTCTGAACTCTTTGCCACAGCCTTCCTGTGTGAAGTTCTAACCATTCTAGTGTTGGTTTTCTCCAGGTACTCTACTGTCCTAAGTTCCCAAACAATACAAATTAAATAAATTAAAGACTCAAAATTGCTGTCAGTATTCTGTTAAGTAGTCAAACTCTGCACTTGAGTAAAAGTAAAGATATTGGGTTTGTACAAAAATGACTGGCAAAAGTAGAAATACAGTACTTAACAAAAGGGAAAAAAGCAATGAATGAAGTGTATTTAAGTACTTAAAGCAAAGGGTAAACACATTTTTACTGTCAAATATAAACAATATCAATTTTGATAATTTGGTACGATGGAAATAAAATCTCTGCACACAAAATAATTTCCCATTTGAGGAATTTAAACAGTGCTCGTAGCAACGTGTTTTTGTTTCAGGTCTAGCATTAGCTCAACTTTGACGGTTTCTACAGTGTTAACAAAGCTATGCCAATGGGGTGACCTAAGGAAGAAGAAAAATCCAAAATTAGCTGATGACAACAACTGAAAAAGCATACACCATGCTTGTATGTGTTTGACTATAAGATTTTATGGGACATCAGCAGCTCAAGGTTTTTAAGCAGGCGCAAGACCAGATGTTTGCTAGGAATTACATCTTGGAGCCGACAACACCAAATAATTAGGGAATATCCTGCTTCCCTGAAACTATTTCCACCTTTGTTCTTTGTCCCTGGTTTGTACTCCTGAATGGCGCAACTGTCCCCATTTGTTTTTCAACACCATATACAGTCAGAACTAATGCAATAAATCAAGAGCTCAGGTACAACTGACTTTTCAAGTCATGTTTTCATCCATGGAGATTTAAGTGTTTTCAAATGTTGGGTGTAAACCTAAAAAGTTGTTAGAAAAAAAAAAACATACCTGAAAACACTCACTCAAATTATCAATTAATACTTCCATTAATTTTACACACAGATTTTCTTTTTTTATTAGTTCAGCATCAACTTAAGTTACTGCCATTGAGTCTTCACAAATTCGCCCGATTTGGACTACTTCATTGCTCAGAATCCACTACCTTTGAACTGTAGTTTGAAACGATAACTTCTTTTACTTTCAGGTTGAAATGTGTTAACAGTTCATCAACAGACTCAACTTACTTTAACAAGGATCTTTCCCTTAAGGTTTTCTGGTGAGGGTAGCCATCCAGACTCTTCCGCTTTGATGTTGGAAACATCGAGTTTGTCCCCTAGAATATCAATGAGGTACTGGGCCATCTTTTTTTGTTGAGGGACACTGCAGTGGTTCTCGATGGAGAGGATGACTGGGAAACTGGTAGTAGGCAGAAAATGACACACAAGAGATTGGCATTATGCGGCTGAAACGCTCGAGAGCACACACACA
Organism: Hippocampus comes; assembly: GCF_001891065.2. Classification (NCBI taxonomy): domain Eukaryota; kingdom Metazoa; phylum Chordata; class Actinopteri; order Syngnathiformes; family Syngnathidae; genus Hippocampus; species Hippocampus comes. Next base: position 8,938,596 of record NW_017805983.1, read on the forward strand.
ATATGGTGTCATTTGTTTGGAATGTCATGCACCTGGGTCTACCAGGTTGATATGATGTCGAAATCAATTCACTCTGGGGGTTTGATATGCACTGATCGCTGAAATATGAATAGGAATTGACAAGTACCATTGTTCCACTACGGGAAATGAATGGCAAAAGCACCTTATGGTAAAATGTGGACAAACATCTGTTCCTTTTTAATGTATGATCGATGCGATACGCCACACAATAGATTCCTTGCTGTCCAGAATGGAGCGCTGGCAGCTTTAAATTCCAATTTTTCCCCGTGTGTGTCGTCTGAAGAGCTGTTCGTCTGGTCACTAGGATATCTGATTGTCCTTTGATATGAAAGAAATCCTTTGATTTGACTTATTTTGACCGATTTCAGGTGGAGTAGAGTGCCCACGATAATGCTTTCAAAAAGACAAAAGGATGACGAGCTCTGCAAATGGAAAATTTCTGCGCCTTTCGCTCTAAAAATAGAGTTCTGCACATCCTCCAGACTGTGTGCGTGTCAATGGGAATATCACCTTCTGAGGCAGCTACCTCGAAAGAGAAGGTGGGGGAGGAGTCTCTCCTTGCACACATACTTCTTGACGTGTGAGTAGACATGACTGCATCGCAACGTTTGGATATGTCCTAAATCCTCCGTGCATACAGATGGTAACAAACTGACGCAAAACTTGGACACTTCCGTGGCATGATGGGTAAAAGTGTGAAAATTGTGTCATGCGAGAGCCACGGCCGTCACAGTCACAACAACCTAACAAACGAAACACCCATGAGAGACTAATGATGTTAATGTGTTAAAAATCACACATCACCACCACAACACGTACCAAAAGACAGATCGCCATCTGAAATGATACTCTGCCTCCTCTAGTTGCACGTTTGGAGAATTTACTTTGTATGACACTTCTATGATTTTACTGGCTGCGTTTGTGCCATAAAACGGATCTTATGAATACTGTATACAAAGTTTAACATACAGCGGCCCTACATTAACAATGTTGGTCAGGGGCATAGCCTGAAATGTTTCAGTGGGGTGGTCAGTCAAAGTAAGACAATATCTCAATGAGGGGTGGCCGTGCCTACGTCATTCTTTATCATAACATTCAGTCTTGGTTTCAAGAAATAAAATTCACCCATATCCAGAACAATCCCCATCACACTCATAATCAAGCAAAAACTAGTAGTACTCAAAAGCAATAATTTGCTGAGCTTCATTTAGTCGATAATGCCATTTTTTTTGTAGTGGCTTTGCTTTTGTGTATTGTCTCATGGTCTACATCGATCTCATGCACCGATTCGCTCACTAACATTGATTAAGAGTGATTATACACATCTATCCAGCCATCCATTAGCTGAACCACTTTATCCTTACAAGTGTACCATTAACCGATCATACATGGTTTTGGAAAGCAGAGTGCCCGGAGAAAGCACATGTAAGCACGTGCAGAACATGCAAACTCCACACAGGAAGATGACACAAAAATCTCATAATTCTTCACAATTCTAAATGTTACTTTTTACTTAGATTTGTTTCTGCTTGTGTTATAAGTGTGTTGTGCAAGATTGGCATATATGCTCATTTTATTTCATGAAACCATGACTGTGGATGGTATAATAAACAATAACTTCTCAGCCATGTTGATGGCTTACTATGATGGGAAAGTAAGTTTTGATTGACACTGACTGGAAGAATTTAATGTTCTTTACTTAAGAGAGATTATTTTACATTTTGCTTTGAGTTTGATTAATATATATTCTTCAAATATGCAGTTAATATAAAATGTGTGGCAAAGTATTAAGGGGTCTAAGAATACTGCATCCATGTGAAGTTGGCAGAAAAATCACAGATTTTCACCAGAGAGAGACAAAGGGTTGCTATGGCTACTATTAGCCACCACGTAGCTCCGTCCCTGGTGTTGGTCATTTCCGAAACCACATTTTATGTATCTCTAATGTTAATACACTCGCATGTAGACTCTCTGACAAACAAATATTTTTAATGCTTACAGAGAATTACTATTTTAATTATGATTTTTTTAAATTATTAAGATAACAGAGTAGTGGTTCGTTAGCCTGACTTCGACTTGTATGCCGGCAACCTGGTTTCACTCCACACACAGTGTCTGTGTGATTCTGAGTGTGTAAAAAAAGAACATTTTGCACCTACAATGCTGCTGCAAGACTTTTAACCTCCATAAAATGACATGAGCACGTCACACCAGTCCTTAATGCCCTTCCCTGACTGACAACCTGTGACATTTAGAAGAGATTTTAAGAGCGTCATTTGGGGTTTTAGTTGGTTCATAAACCTCATCTGGTCTCCAAGGTTGGGAGAGCGTTTGCCATTTGAACTCAGCGTCTGTGGAACTCTCTGCCTTGTGACCTCAGACAGACAGCATCATTATCTGTCTGTAAATTGCTTCGGAAAACTCACTGTTGTCACCTGGCTTTTAGTTAATTGCTGATTTACTGCTTTGTTGAAATACGCATATGTATTTTATTATTTTAAAATGTTTTATTGTTGACTGTCCGACACTTACTATTAGTACAATTATTAATAGTAATAGTAGAAGTCGTAGTGGTCAGAGATGGGCACTTTACCCTATTTTGCCTGTCTATCCTCAGTCCTTATTCATAAAATGGGCGTGTTTTTTAGATGGACGGGTTTACTGACAGAAGCAATAACGGAGGCGTGGTCAAATAACATGAAGTACTGACTTACGATTACAGTTTGATTCGGCTTGAAAAAAAGGACTGACGATGACAGATGGGTGCCCAGGCTGTTGACAAATTACAAAGGATGGACTGGCAAAATGTTGTAAATTGCCCACCTTTGGATTCTACACTATGGCAGATTAACAGTAATGACAGTGGAGCAGCTGTGTGTGTTAGAACATACTCATTCTTGACAAAGGCATATTTGTTGATGGTTTCAATAACGTCTTTGAAGAGGATCTTTGAGGTAAGAGTGTAGCCGTGATGAACAATCGGCTCGCCATCCTGACCATCCCAGCAATCCACTGCGCACAGGAGAGACGTGACAATCAGCAGCGTTTCTCTTTCAAATGCAAGAACAGGCCATTTCAAAACCAAAGCATGAGGCAATATTGCATTAATTGGACTAGTGGTCAGACCTTATGCAGTCTCAACTATCCCTTGCTTCATATTACCTTGTCTGACCACAGCTTCATTTCCTTAGCATTATTGATATAACTCCAATTTAATAACATGTCAACTGTTTTGGTCTTTTTTTCCACAGTGCACCTCATCAATTGTAACACATTGTACTCAAGGAATATGCAGGATACAAACAACACATCTACTGTATGCCAATTTTGACACCTTAAAGGCCTTGATGATAATGTGGGTAACATGTCCTGTCTGCTAGCAGGAGGGTCTGTTGGTAGCTTTTTTTTTTTTCCGAGGGCCCAACTGATAAAGATTTATGAGGCCGATTACCGCGTAAGGCAGAAAAAAATGCTGATGCCCGATTAATCAGACAATTAATTTCAAAAATATATAATGCATAAAATAACTTCTCTTTTGGTCTTCTGTATATCCCAATATAGCATTTCCTATGACCGTTGTCTCATCTGTGAACATTCTTGTGCACTGCTATTGGTGCTGGTCTTTTAATGGAGTGGGTGATGACCCGTTGTATAATAGGTAAGGCAAGATTCCCACCACCACATTTTTATCATCCTCTTTATCGTAAACTGAAATGGTGACTTTCTAAATTTGAAAATTGTAACTTTGGTAGTAAATAGGAGAATGAACAAAGCTTACAGTTAGTGTCTTATTGTTTTTAAGCACAGTTTTGTAATATCAAAAACAAATGCAACATGGGGGCAACATGCCCGCGCATCCCCATTTTGTATAATGGGGGCATAATGGGGGGCAACATGGCTCAGTGGTTGAGTAGTCGTCTCCCAACCCAGAGGTTGGGGGTTCAATCTCCGGCCATAGTGACCTTATCGAAGTGTCCTTGAGCAAGATACAGAACCCTGAGTTGCTCCTGATGCTCCGTCATTAGCAGGTAAATGAGTGTAAAGCGCTTTGAGTACCAAAGGTAGAAATGCGCTAAATAAGTGACAGCCCAATTACCATTTACATTGAGCAAGCTTGCTGAAAAGATCTTTTTTTTCAGAATGGACTTAACCCTTTGGAGTACTACTTTGAAAGTATTACCTTCAGAGTGAAATGTTATTTAATAATTTCAATATGAATACATATCTTATACATAAGATCGTTAATGACTGTATCATTGTGTCAACTGTCCAGGAACAGTACAAGTGTGTGTGTGTGTGGGGGGGCGGTGGAATATAGTACCCTCAACACAGCGGCAGCCGGCCTGCAGCACCCAGGCGTACATGTCCACTCTGGACTGGGACATGAGCTGGTCTCCCATCAGGTAGGTGTTGTGTGAGGAAGCGATGAAGTAGTTGCACAGCGGCTGGCTCATGTCCTGGTTAACACTGTAGTGATCTGGGTTGAAGATATCGCCAGCAGGGCTGCGCATGTAATTAGTAAACCCTGAAAGAAGATTAAAGCGCTGTTAAGAACCAAGATGATCGAGGTTTTGTTTTCGTGCTCCTTTTCTGACATACAGTCAGGTAATCCAACATAGAGTATGCCCGAGGGTCGAGTTATGGATTTGTTCTCGTGAACATGTATCCAAATGATTTTGAAAATAATGAGTGAATTTGTTTTACGTATGTATGGGCTCACAGACATAAAAAAAAAAAAAAAATCATTCCACAATCACACTCTTTTAAGACTGATTGGCTACCCTACAGTATGTGAGAGAGCTGTCGTACAACACGATCCCTCACCTCTGGATAATTTACACATTTTTCTGTCTCAGACGCAGCTGGTTAGCCAGATCAAATGTATAGTTATTTATTTATTTGTGTTTGTTTGCTGATAACCGGATAAGAATGAAGAAAACATTCATGTACTGTAGTGCTCATCCTTGTTATCAGATTTCTAGCAAATTTTCCCGTTTTGGTTGTCCAAGTACAACGTCATCGTGCCAATGACTTGAAGCTTTAAGGTTAGGAAGTGAGGGGAGGGGGACATGGATCGATTTTGATTTACTGTATATCGTCTTTTTGGGCTGCTAAGATTACATGAATTATTCGGATGTCTTTTTGAAAAAAAAATAATTTCAGTATGAACCATAAACCTCTAAAAAAAAAAAACAGTATGGAGAGTATGCTTGAAAAGGTAACAGTCCTGGTGGATTTTATGAAAAGACAGTGAGAGCTGACTGGAAAATCTGAAAAAGAAAGCTTAAATATAAGAACAAAAGTGCAGTATTCTTACCATCAATTCCCAAAACGGCTTGCTTCTGGTTCTCTGAACACGGCTCAAATTTGTTGATAATCTCCAAACAATGGTCCTTGCTCACTTTGGTCATCTATAAAGTATGAAAATTCATAGAAATAAATGAAACTGCATATATGTTGTAATGACATCTTATTGCAAGAAAACAAAATAAAATTTTGTTATTAGTTCGGGGAACAAGCTGCATGCATGAGTGTCTTCCTGCCAGTGATCTAAATTTCTCTGTGGTAACTGCTGTGGGGAGTGAAATGGCCACAGGTATTGATTGTTTTAAATGGGGTTGGACAATTCTGGGTCAGTCATTGTCTTCACTGTGACAGGTTATGCCATGCAAGTGCACAGGATTGCAGCCTGGTAGGATATCAGTTCCACTGGGTAGTCTGTGTTCAGGACATGCAGTTTAATCAAACACAAGTACATAATCAGGTTCTGCAGAGCAAGTGGCGTACACTGAACACTTTAGAAAGCCTTCATCGGTGTCCTAAACACTATCAAAAGCACTGACCCATATTTACATCGTACATGAAATTGTATTAATTTATTTCCAACAGTCGTTTATCTTCATTCCATTGCATTTGTCTTGGTTGCACAGCTCACCGGCTATTTATTTATTTTTGTCCAATCAGATTTCAGCTTCTGTGTATTGTCATAAGAATGAAGGTTTCCCAGGGACTTCAGAACCGGCCGATGCCAAATACAAATGGCTGTTCTATTTTGTTTTGTTTTTTTTAACCAACTGGAAACAATTATATTTTAGATTCAACAAACAGAACCAGTTAGAAGGCTCAGGGCGATGTCAGCATTATTCATCCTCTGATTGGTTCAGAGCTATTTGAGTGGGATCCTTTAAAAAAAAAAAATCATATCCAGGATTTGTTGGACAAAGGCCTGTAGCTAACACATAATCACGTCACCAAATGGCATCAATTATTCACAAAAACCAAGTGCCATTTCATGATTAGATGCTGAGAATAAGATATCACCAGCCATAGGAGAGCTGACTACTTGCTGACAGAGCATTCTCCCTTAAAAAAATGACTCTGCATCTTTAAGAAGCCCTGCAAGGGCTAATTGGAGCAAGGAGCACAGTCTGGCTGTTTAATGAACAACTTGCCGTCACGCTTATTAATTCATTTTTTTTTCTTGTGCAGTGCAGGGGTGTTATTCGAGAAGAGAAAAAGCTTTATGGATTCAACTCAAGTGTGGCAAGGGCACTGGAAATTTCCCTTATGTAGAACCTCATGCTGTCGACATTTTCTCACACTAAGCACCACTTCAGCAGCGCCAACTAAAGTTGGTTACATATGTCATCCTGCCACAAGTCCAAGATAAAAATCTCCACAAAGTTAAGTCGCTCTCCACTCTAAAATAGGTGGGAATGAGAATGAGTGTGGAGAAGGAAAGGAACGGCTCCAAATCAGCTCCCATCACTTGTCAAGTGCGTTGAAGGCAGTTTTGTAACACAGACATTTTTTGCTGATAATGGAATTGGGTCACCATCAGGATGTGACTGCTGACACAGTGGTTATATGAATTTTGAAATGTATAGAGTTCACCCATTTGCTCATATGTAGCCAAAGGACCTAAAACTTTGTCAGTTTCGGTCGCCTGGATTAATGGCACAGTCATGACGTTTTGATGTGGAATGGATAGCATACCGTCACATTCTGCCACCGGGATGTACTCTGTGACCTATTGTTCACAAACATTCTAGAATGGTATATAGCAGGGGTCTGCGGAACAGTACCGGACCTCGGACCGTTTGGGACCGGGCCACACAGAGACAGACCTGTGAGCTGTGCTGTGAGTAAATGTACCGGTACTCCATCAGACGAAGCGGAAATGTGCGCGACTCTGGCCAATCTGAATCCTTCTAACATTGGTTTGCAAGTTGAAATAAACAGAATCCGGCATGAAATGAAAGAAGTAGTTCATAGAAAGTAATAATAACAAATTGACCAAACGTATGGGCAGCCATGACTTCCCGAACGGCATCTAGAGTGTGACTGTTGTGCGTGCTATGCCGTCAAAAACAAGACAATACAAGAAATTTGTTGAATCATTTGAACAAGTAGCAAACAAGTGATCAAGTGGAAAGCATGAAAAAAATGAAAGCAGAGATTGCACAGCCGGCCCACGTAAACATTGGCAGTTTAGTCGCTAATAACGAGCTGGCAGCCCCCGGATGAAAGCAGCAATCAATTGTGTCATCTTTTGATCAGTCACACGTGCAAGTAGCAATGATGCTAACGCCGTAGGTAGGATCGTAACTTCAAAATGCTTATGTTTACATTATAAGGTGTATTTATTATTCCTAATTGGTCAATTTCTTGGTAGTTCACTGTGATATTTTATTTTATTCTATATTTGTTGTGCAGTGGACCAACACGGTTTGAAAGGAATGAATTTTTCTAGAATTATCGTTGACACTGTGGGATGCTAACTTGCAAAGTAAAGCAAAACAGCTTAATATGCAACATGCCAAAAACATGCACCTGGAAAAAACAAAACCAAAAACAAAGAAACCTCCAAGGTTCCAAGTCAGCCTTTGTCACACGAAACAGACCTATTTGTAATAGCACTTGTGTTCTTTTAAACAATGTGAGTACCTTCTGCTCTATTTCTAAGAAACGGGTCAGGTCATCTGCATCAAGGTGGTCTTTGTGGTTGCTATAGGTGAGCATGAGCAGGTACAGGTCTCGGCGAGTCGACATCATCTTGTAGAAGGAGCAGAACTCTTCAAATCCCAGTGTTCCTTGGTTGTCATCAGTGTCGGCCTCCTGCAAAACCAGTGCAGGCAAATGAGTCACCTTCATGCATAGTACTTTGGCATATTGTGCAGATTCCTGATATTATTGTTCAAAGAGAGGGTTACTGAGCACAAACCTGTTCTGAAAACAAACCATCGTCAGCATACATTATTTTCAAGTCACAGCGCAGGATGAACTCATTTCAGAAGCAATCTTATTAGTGTGAACATATCTTCCGCCGATAACACCGTAGCAAATGCTCAGTTGGAGAACTACGTACATTGGACACCAAACATCAATCTAGCCTTGCTCTTTCCAATTCATTATGTATGAAGCAGGCACTTAACTTGTTAGCAGGCTTCCGCTCAGCATTTTAGTTCAGTGGCTAATATGGATTATTTCATTAGTAAGAATTGCTGTAGCTGCCTCTTCCAACAGAGCTTTCCCTTCACAGCTACATCCACAAGTCTGCTGTGATAAATCATTGAGCAAAGCAACAGTAGTGAAGCCTCCTTTTTTTTGTGTTGGTCCGTTTAGAATACAGCAATGCCACAGGGTAAGGATTCAGCCTACTTCAGTACCAAAAACAGCAAAATAATCTGTCCAAAAATAACTATATCAGTCTAGCTTGTGTGTGTGTCATAAAAATAATCCCAAATTTAAAATGTGTCTGGCTGTAACAAAGTAGAACACATTTTGAACAGCACACAGCGGTCTCCTTATTTTGAGTTTGTATTTTGTTTTGGTGTTTGACACGAGCTAAACTGGGAATCCAAAGTTTCCTCTCTCTATCCAATTTTACAGAATCTTACTGGGTAAGGTTCGAATGGCTTTCTTTCTTTTCATCTTTTTGCTAATTATTTGAACATGTTTGTCTAAACCTCTTTCACTATGTTCAAGGCCCTATGTTTGTGCGAAGCACAAGTCGAACGCAAAGAATGTTTGAATCAATATAATAAAGATGATGACAATAACGATGCATGAATTTATGTCGACAATGATTCAGGGGGTACGATGCACCATGTCATGTTTATGAATGAAATACAATCTATTGCACATACAGGCAGAGCGCAGAATTTGTCTGACTGCGCCTCCACCAAATTCACCGAAATTACATGTCACCGCTTGCGCCTCAACTTAGACCTGATCCGAGCTGGTCTAAAGTCTAGCCTACTTTCTGAAACCAGGATCGCGTAAAAGAAAACGCTCTCGGTCCACTGGAACGCACAGCATGGTGCAGCGCGGTCTGCCAAATCCCCAAAACACAGTAAACAAGATTTGGCCTGACATGAAAATGAAAACGCATCAGGGTTCATGCCGCGCGTACGTGCGCCGTCTACGAGAATAGAACCCACAGTCTCAGTGGAATTTTCATTGTAGAATACAAACATATATTACCGGAATACAGATTTTATTAACGTTTGAAAATTGTCACCAACCGCATACATTATTTTTTAAAACATGAACTACAAATAGTTGTTGGTGAGATACTCGCCTGCTTGCTGGCTACCGCCGAGGTGCCTTTGGGCAAGGCATAGTGCCCACCACCCCAGTTCAAGCAGTGCAACACACTCCGCACCTCTTTCACTGTGAGGGCTCTATTTTTGTAAATAGCGCATCTGCGCCTTGGCACAAATGCCAGCAGATCCTGATTTTTGTATCACTGCAAGGCACGGCGCACATTTGCCAATTTGGCAGGTCGGTCTCTGCAAAGCTGCGCGGCCCCACGAAGCAGAAGTGGCTTGGAGACACGCCTGGCGGAGTCACACTTCAGTGGCAGAACGTCTAAACCTTACACTTGCTCAGGCCATGTCCAACACCAGCGCAGAGTACACACACTTTACAACAGAGGTCACCAAGGACCACATGAGTAGCCCGAATGCCTGTTCTACAAATAGCTCACCAGTGATGGGCTATTGTGAATTCTTACGAGTTCTGTCGTCCGAAGTTCTCAGTGAGTGATATGCATTCAATTGTTGCAGTGTCTGGGGAGCAGTTGAGGCTGTTAGGTGCGTTGTTTATGGACACAGGAAGAGCAAGTTGACAGGTTTAAGATAGGACAGACTGCATTTACAGCACAGTTATAGGTACAGGCGTATTTGGACAATAACAAAATTTTGACTTTTAGTTTGGCTTTATAGATCATCACAATGAATGTGAAATGAAACAATAAATGAATCAAAGTGTAATTTAAATGACTTTAAACGACCAGGATAGTTCTGTCCTGGGCTGCTCCCTGGACACTCTGGAGGTGATGGGCAACAGGAGGATGCTAGCTAAACTAACAGCTATGATGGACAGGCCCTCCCACCCCCTCCAGGCCACCCTGACAGCACTGGGCAGCTCCTTCAGCCAGAGACTGTTACACCCGAGCTGCAAGAGGGAGAGGTGCCGGCGCTCGTTCCTGCCGACTGATGCTGAATAAACATGTGAAAACCTGGACTCACCCCCCCATTCAACCATTGTAAATAGCACAGCCACCTTATGCAGCATACAGTATATGCAGTTGCATATATGCTTATATCTTATATTTTATATTGCATTCTGTACTGTGTACAGTTCTTTTTTTTTTTACTTTTATTTTGTGCATGCAAATACTTTGTTTTCTTTTTCTACTTTCTCCCCTCCAATTTTGATGCTGTAAGTTGCGAATTTCTCCATTGTGAGACAAATAAAGGTTTTCTTATTCTTATTTAAGTTTAGAGATTTCACAAAATAGTATCCTTATTCAGGGTTTCCCAAAAATGTATCTAAGTACATGTCCTTGGCACATGAGTTAAATAGGTTGCATGTTGGGAAAAAAAAATCATTTACTACAATTCCAACAACATATTCAATAGGATATAGATTTTGTAATTGATTCCACAAACATACACAAACGTTCAATATGGACACTGTCTGTGACACAAACTTGTTGTAGCATGTGATGCGTAACATTCTCAATCACCTCTCGTTCCAGCAGCTGACTTGCATTAGGTAGGGCCATTTCCTCAAAACTGGCTAATTTCAACAAGACAATAAATATGGTGTGATTGTTTTATTTCAAATCAAAATGATGGCGCAGAAAATAAATAAAGCATGCAGTGTTCTTCTCCACTGTGAGTAGATTATCAAGGGAACTGCCATTTCTTGTCTTCGAAGTGGCCAAGGGATCAACTCCACAGGTGATTCGCGGTAAGTAGGTTAAACCCAGAAATTGAGATTGTCAACACACAAATCTTCATCGAAACACACCGGGCCAGATTGGTCTCTTGTGTGTTAACCTTGCGTTACGTTAGAAGCCATCTGGAGCACAAAAGGCACCATATGGATGCCCGTCATCAGAGCAATGGACTAAATCCAGTAAGCAGGCTCGTTGCACTGTGAGCGGATGGCTAGCTTAACGTGGTAATGTGTGCTAATCCTCCTGAAGATGAGAGCTAGTGACCAGGTCATGTGCTACTACGGCTCTACAGATGTTATCTATTTACCTCATTTGTGCTTATTGACAATTTTTTTCTGAACAAGTCGATACAACTTCAGTTTCAAGTGACCCACTCTATGCCTACTCACTCTCTATAGGTTCCTCATGTGAATATATGTTAAAATATATGGTATGTTTGAAGTTGCAAATTGGCTACATGTGCTAAAACGCATTTCGGAATTTGACAACTTTTCGTATTGCACTGAAACAAAACAGACAATAGGTGCGCTGCAATCACAAATACTTCTCATCGTGTTCATTTCCAATTGTTAAAAGCTGTAAAGGGAACCAAAATAAGCTGTGCCATGAACAGTTAGCACCCATCTAGTGGGGTACAAACCACAATTAGAAAAGGTGAAATGACAGTGAGTGTGAAGCTGAAAAACACTCTCACAATAATTAGGATTTAAATAGTCTTCAAAAGTAAGGTTTTGCCAAAATATCATTAACAATTTAAAAAAAAAAAGGTTTGTTTGCATAATTTGGGAAATTGTGGAAGTATTTCTATGGACTCAATAATCACACAAAGTGAAGACATATGATATTCCCGACTGTACCTTGAACATCTGTTTGACCTTTTGCCGGGGTAGGTTGACGTTGAGTTTATGCAGGAGCTGGAGGACCTCACTGATGCTTAAGCTTCCGTCTCCATTCTTATCAGCCTCCGTGAAGGTCTGTTTTAGCCACGTGATATCAAAGGGAGTTAAAGAAAGTTTGCATAAAGATATAGGGAAATGGATATTGCCATTTATTAATGCTAATATAAGCCAAGATCATTATTGTAACCCTTTCATGCAGAAATAAGGATAACCTGTACTCTGATAACCTGATAAGCTGTCCACGGTAGCCGCCGCCGTCCCTGAAAGGGTTAAAATATCCATTTATGCGCAACATAGAGTACATAGTTAAAGTTACATGCAACAACAAGCAGCCACAGCAAGAAATATCATCAAAGGATATTGGTCTCGTGTACGCTGCCTCTTGGCCAAGCTGTCCTCATCACTGATACCAGCCATCAGATATTTGAGGCCTGTGATCCAAGTTCGCGCTTCCTCGCCGGTGCCAGACACGAGATCAAGGGACTCCATGTGCTCGCCGTAGTACAAGGTGAAGCAACAATTGGGGTCAAAGCTGCCCTCGGCATAACGTTGGAAGATCTCGGACTGCTTACCCTCACACACTTCCCGAATGGAATCTATAGAGACTGGTGCAGGAAAAAGAGAAGAATGAGAATCTTGGCAAACTTTTATTAATACTCAGAGTAATGTAAATGTATTTTACCTAAAGAGCGCAAAGATACGAAAAGCATCTGATTTTTGTTCTCTTTATGTGCCATATTAAAAAAAGCAACCAGGCATGTGTTGTGGATAACCACAACGTTCATTCATACAACATGACATGAATGAAACACTGCTGACATAATCATCCATACATAATGCATCGGTCTAGCTGAACGTTCAAGTCTGCGCCATATACGAGATGAAAAAGTAAACTAACCTTACTGGTGCATAATATGAATCAATGAGACACTTGAGATGCTGCTCCTGTATACTACATCCTCCCATGTGGTTTTCACTATGGATAGAATGTTTTTTCCTCACTGTAGCTCATGAATAATAGAATGACATACACCAGGTTACTGCGAGGGTAAGATGATTTTCATAAGCTGCAGCGGGGTGATGATTCTACAGCTTTAGACACCACAGGGTGAAACCTGACTGACTGAACACTGACACTAGTGTGTCATAATGTCTGTAGTGACCGAACAGACTGTACCTGACTCGATCCCATTCACAAATTGCTTATCTAGTGGTATTCATCTGAATTAGTTAAATGGTTTATTTATCTTGGACGTTTCCATTAAAAAAAATAAAATAAAAATCCTGTCAAATGTCAAAATTAATAAGCCTTGAAAACTAGTCTGGCTTCAGAAACAGTAATGTGAACCAGGAGCATGTAAGCCAGTTCCACCAGATTGGGCACCAGCAAAAGATTATTTGTCTCAGTCTCACGTGTCCCGGGAGTCCTCTGGTCCAGTCTGACTCTGATCCACATGCATTGGGTTGCAATACGTGTTTGCATTTAACAGTGCCTAATTTTTCACAAGTATCAATTCCTTGTTTTGATTCAATGTATTAGCCGACTGCATAAATTAAAACACTTGTTACTTAAAAATGATCGGAACATTTAACTGAATGTGACATCGTTGTCGTATGTAATAAAATGTGAAATGAAGAACAATCGTCCACTAGAGTGATTGATCAGCTACACGCGTATGCAAACTTTTAGAATGCGTGAACACGCAACGCAATTTTGCACCCACTTTTAGGGATCTTTGTAAAAGACTGCAATCTTAAATCTCCCACAACACACCCGCCAATGGTGCATGCAATATATTAGCATGGAAGCTCAATTTGAGATGCCAGTAAATCAGGCTCGGAGGCTTTTAGTCACTTCATCCTATTGCACCATCTTTGTTACAAATAATGATCTCCACTATATAAACTCCAAAGTGACAATATATTCAGATCACCAGTCAATATCTGTGAAGAAAAACTCAACGGGTGACCGCTGTCTCATTTTCATTCTTTCATGTGCAAGTTTTCAGCCTGCAGCAAAAACAAAGAAATTGGTCTCTTTGTTCCAATACCTTAGGAGGGGAATGTAGTTGAGGCAAACCAGCAAAGCACCTACGTACAGCTATACAGATATTCAACTAACTTTTCTTACTTTAAAAAACTGACATAAACTTAACCATCATGCCTCTCCCTTTCTCGCCCGCATCTTTCCCTCTCTTGCCCCCGCTCCCTCTCCCTCTCTCTCTCTCACTCACACAAGTCATTAATTCAGATATAAGAGAAAGTCTTGCAAAAATGTTAAACTGTCATTTCTAATTTTTTGCGTCATAAAATAAAACAATACTTCAACGCCCAGGGGGGTTATGAAATTGACTGTGAAATTCCATTATTTGCAGGAGTTGATGATGCACCTACCCAGTATATTTTATCCAGACTAAATGAAATGTCAAAGTTTCGAAAAGGGTCAAAAAAGAATGGAAATCACCCAAGCCTGCCCCATTAAATGTTGCATGTTTCCTCCATATATTTGCAGCGTAAATGCAGGTGTGAATACATTGTGATCTCAAGGAAAACGACACTCACTCTTGGCTTTTTCATTCTTGCGTGACGGCCTCCAGCGGATGCAAGATTTGTGTTCGTCCAGATAGAAGAACCGCACCAGTCCCTTGGAGCTGCCACGAAGCTTCACCATCTGGGTACCCATCTGCATGGAGCTCATACATTTCTCCACTGGGGAGAAAACCAAACAGACAAAACAAAGCGTCAGAAAAGATGGAAAGTTGACAATTAGATAAACAATCAGCTCCAAGCATGTGTCATGTTTTTTTTTTTTCAAATAAGGGAGTGCATTGTGTGTAGTACGATTTGAAAAGATGGTGCAAATGCATTAGCCTATATGATGTTACAAGATTCAGGCGTGGCTCATTGCAAGAACAAATAAAAGGATTGGATAAACAACAACATTGTTACAATATGATATTTAAGACTGTTTAAACAAAAAAAAAAAAAAAATAGCCAGCAAAGTGGAGGTGTGGAATCCATCAGCAATAAAAATCAAACACACTGAGAATAGAGGATATGTCCTTGACATCATTTGCGGGTGAAAAGGTCACGAACTCGACAGGAAGCTCATGGGGTCGTATTCAGCAGTGAGTGGGACAGCTACAAGCCCCATGGCTGCAGCCACGTGGCCTTCCAAATAACTGTCACATTCCAGCAAGCAGACAGCAATTTTGGCGGCCTCAGAAAATGCCACATTCTAAATAAATAAGGACAACCGACTGCTAGTCCACATGACCTTTAACAGGTCCGAGCTCGTGTCTCAATCAAAGACAATGTAGTTTGACAAGAGTGTGTGTTGCAGTTTCAGACTAAACTAAACTATGGATGGATTGGCTTTTAAATCAGTAATTTGGCAAATGAATCCATCATCATGAATTTGTTGCAGTTGCATTGATCACTCCTAGAAGTGTCTGAGTGAGTGACAATTTAAGTAAGCAAATGCAGGTTTGTTGTGGTCAACCGTATCAAATTTGCAAATAATGCTGTAGTCTCCTGTGCCTCCTCGGCACCTCGCGGCCACAGTAACAAGGCTAATGCACAGGACAATAACATTTCCCCTGGCAGAAATATTACCAAAAACATTCACAATGACATACTTCCAAGAAGAAGTGAAAATGCAATGACAACTCTATTTACATGTTTAAAAAAAAAGAATAAAACGCAGCCTGAAGCAAAACTTCCCTTCAGACAACTGCACAAGCTAGTTATTACAACATTAAAAAAAATCCTCCACATTCTTCCTGAGCTATGTGAGAACGTCAACATGTCATGTTCAGATGACGGGCAGCAGATGAAAACACACCTGCTTCACGGTCCCAATATTGTGAGGATTTGGATGGTGCATTTGACAACAGCCTGTTTTGGCAGCAAATTATTTGGTCTTAAATGAGTACAATATATTGTATGCTGTACTATTATTCCCACATTTATTCACAACAGTGCTTACTAAACAATATAGACAGAGAAAATAAGACAAAGAAACTCTCTCCAACACGAATCTAACAATGACGAACATCGTCCCAAATCATTTGGTGAATCATCTGTCATTAGGGAGACTAAAAGTCTGTGAGAGTGACACTGACATGACCTCAGATATCCCTCTTACATTGCCTGGCACAACCACAGCCTGTTGAGAGAATTAACACTGAAGCTAACCCAGCGCCTGGGGCAAATTGATTATAGGGTGCCAAGAGAGCCAACAAGCAGGCTCCGTTATTCACACCAAAAAAAAATAAATAAAAAAACCTGAAAAATCTGCGACCAGGTCAAAATTGAGACCAGAAGCCTATCCAGGGGGAAATGTTGGCCAACTTCGGTCATGACCTGCATTTGACTGTTCAACCATCTATGAGCTCAACAGCAAAAGAGAATACTGACATGAAAGTTTGCTCCTGCGTGTGATGCCCCACTCACTTTACTTCTGTTCATGATAATGGCAGAAACCAGTTGATTCTATTTTCCCAACAAGTTTGCGTGCCATGAACAAAGACCTGCCATGATGTAAAAAAAAAATAATAATAATGAAAAAAATGCAGAAACATTGCATATTTTGCACCCAGACCCAATTAGGAAGAACATCCACATTTGCAAACAATCCTGCGCCAGCAAAGAAAGGACAAGGGGGAAAAAATTATGGTGGTGACAACTCTACAATGACTGATCAACGATTTAAGTTATTTCAATAATAACTCAAAAGAGCAGGAGTCGCAAAACAAAAATAATGAGGAAAAGAGTCATTGGACATTGACTGGGTTTCAAAGTACCGGTAGTGTTGAAGGATGAAGAGGTATGTTCCATAACAAAATTGGAAGAGAGAGGGAGTGTGTGGCTCAATGTGTGTGTGTGTGTGTCATATTCCACGCAAACAAAAAAGTTGGATCAAAAAGGAAAAATAGTCTACCACAGTCTCCCTGCAGTAGAGTGAAAATTGAGGATTAGCCCTGAAGTCCAAATATCTCACTTGAGCCCTCGTGTAGCAGACAAAGCCCGATCATGAGCCTCAAGCAGCAACAGCTCAAGCTTGGATGAAGTGATGAAAAGTCCTTCAAAAGCACGAATATCGGCAATTTGAATCGTCGACAATATTGTCAATTTAAACTGCATCAAATTTCTATAACTCTTTCAAAGTGCACTAACCTGTTTTTGTTTGTAGTTGCCCGATAAAAAAAAAAAAAAAATCATTAAAAAAAAAATTGTCAACAAAATTTGAAAATGGGCAGCCCGGTAGTCGAGTGGTTAGCACGTCGAATTCACAGTGCAGAGGTACCGGGTTCAATTCCAGCTCTGGCCTCCCTGTGTGGAGTTTGCATGTTCTCCCCATACTTGCGTGGGTTTTCTCCGGGTCCTCCGGTTTCCTTCCACGTTCCAAAAACATGCATGGTAGGCTGATTGAACACTCCAAATTGTCCCTAGGTGTGAGTGTGAGCGCGAATGGTTGTTCGTCTCTGTGTGCCCTGCGATCGGCTGGCAACCGGTTCAGGGTGCCCCCCGCCTATTGCCCGAAGACAGCTGAGATAGGCTCCAGCACCCCCCGCAACCGTAGTGAGGATGAAGCAGTTCGGAAAATGAATGAATGAATGAATGAATTTGAAAATGAAAAGATCCCATAGTTGCCTTTGATCGGATATAATTAATTACAGAGTACAAAATTCAATTGTTTAATGGAGACCAATGACAATTTAATTAAATGGAGAGAGTATACCTGCATCACTGTCACATTCATAACTTGAAGTGAGTTTTATGGAGTCTTGCATTTATGAGTATGTTTGGTGAAAGGTTTGACTGTCCAAAATTTTAACTTTGATGACAAGATTGTTTTCCAATTTATCGAAGATCTTACCAACGACTGTGATCCTTTCGGTCACAATGATGCATGGTTCTTAACCCATGTGCTGCAGTCGATCTAAATAAGTTTATATAACGCAACATACAATTTTACAAAAATTGTAAAAGTATTATTCCTGAATATTTATTTCACTTTCAACCACTCGACATGTTCAGTGGCATCAGTGCTATACATACACATATAGTTCTTATTTTTTTCTTTGTATTTTTGCCCTCTATGGACAATAAAAGCGGTATTGTGCTATGACCAAAACATAAATATAAATCTATATAAATAAAACATGAATTGGAATATTTCATATCACACACTTTTTATGCTGTGTCTTTGATTTAAAGATGACAATACACAAAAATCTACAAAAATTGTAGAAATTGTAACATATGGGGTAACCCATGTGTTACAAACATCGTAGAAATTGCAGCACAAGGGTATTGACTTGCCTGTGTTGTAGCTGCAGGCTGACTGCATCTCATGTCTGGAGACTGTAACACAGCTCCAGATGTTTTATCTTTTGGGCAGTAATCCATGAAATTAGTTGCTGTCGATTTGGTTGGGAAAAGAAGATGGTATGGCATAGTTTCGAGTCAGACTATGCCACTCCCTTTTGACATTGACGTACAGTGCATGTGCCCACACTGAACATTCATCATGGCCTCTCACCAGAAATGAACATGCTGCGTGTCATAACTAACTGACATGTTGAGTCGGGCGTGTCTTAACCTCCATGGCATAGGCTCTGTCGAACCCCTGAGACTGATTCGTCGAAACCCCTAGGGTTCAATCGAACCCAGGTTAAGAACCACTGCTCTAGCGTATACTCACATGCGCAGAGTTTGGGGGGTTTTACTGTCAATATCAAACATCAACTCGTGCTATGACGTTCATCTTGTCTTCTTATTAGTTGAAATAAGTTTAAAGTTTCTGTTTTTCTTTTTTTAGTGAAGAGGAAAACTCTTACCGAGCTGACAGTTTCAACTGTCACTTCAGCCTTTGTCGGAGCTAGGTAAGAGTTTTTCTTTTTACTAATGAAAGACCATCGTCTGAAAAAGAGAATCCTTAAACCTATATTAAACATCAAACTAATAATTGTAGTGTGCATAATTGTAGGCCAGGGAATGTTTGTCATCACAACATTGACAGTACAAAACATTGCAGCTTAACATCTCAAGGTGTGTATAAATAATACGATCAGGAAATTTCCATTTAAATTTGAGAAAATATTCAATGGCAGTTCCCCAAATTCCCTTGATTCGCCTATGATGCGATGACACTACATTAGTGCAACCTTCTTCGCAGCTTATTTTGACTAAGTCATCATCAACTACTATTCTGAACCTGAAGGAGGAATCATTATGGCAACATGACACCTTTGTTGCCTTGCCATGTTATGTGCTTGTGTAGGAGAAAAAAAAATGCAGTGACCGTCGGGCAGTCTCTAACAAACGCGTTCAGGTCGGGGAAGTGAACCATGATTAAGCACTTGTCAAATGGTCTCGATTTTAGAGGCCAATTGGCTTGATTGCCTTATATAAGTGCACCCTAATAAATGTAGCAGAGAAAAATCACCTTTTCTCTAGATCAGTTTCAGAGATCAATACCTAATATATTTGGTTCGTCTGGTCACACGCTTTAATGCTGTTAAACACCTGTAGACCTACTGTAAGGCCAGCATATGCCATTAAGATTAACAGGACAGGATTCATCTCCTGGCCAGCTTCTTGAAAAGACACAGTTTCCATATAAAGAAACGACCTATATCTACACTTAAGTTATTTGAATGGCATGACAGCAGCGCTGCTTGAAGCCACAGCTGTCGTGTCTACGAGGACTTCGAACCAGGAAGCAGACACGATGTAATTTGCTGAGGCTAAAGTAAGGTTAGAAGTTGATACAAAGAATACCATGAGTTGGGTTCTCACGCCAAAGTGACAGGATGGCCCAAACCGGCCCTTGTTAAGTTACTAGACAACATCATGGCAGCAGGTTAAGCTTGAGGGATTGCCTGCATGCCATATGGCGCTGACCCAATGCACACGCAGGTGATCTCGAGGTTCAGGGCTGACGTAAAAGCAGCAAGCCTGATGCCAGACATAATATACAGTTCTACAATATATAGAAAAGACTAAAAGAGAGGTAACAGCAGGGGAATGACCTACATCGAGGCCTGTGCAATGCTAGCATTTACGACCCAAAAATAGTCTTAAATGACAAAGTTGGGTGAGTGTTGACCTCTTTTGAGTAATCTTGCCAGACAGACAGAGCAGCAGGCAGCTTGTGACCTGGATTGGTAACACCGTGAATTCCTGTACAGTCTTAATGGTTTGCCAAACATGGAACGTTGGATCACGATGTACTGTGTGTCTGTATCCAACAGAGGAGCTTAAAGCAATCTGCTGTATGACAATTATTACGTTTAGTTCCGCCACTGCTTTACTTGGTGAAATTTGAGGATTTATTTGTTATCTTTTGCCATCGCTTGGAATATTGCAAGACATCTTAGAGACAAATAAAACTCTTAGTCACACCTTGGTAAAGAAATGCGAAGTGAAGTCTATAGGTCTAATGCACAAGTTACACCTCCCATTAAAGAGCGTCCACAGAAGAACAAGCACAGAGGCAGAAGAGTTCCAACGATCAATTTTCAAGGTTGTGAACTAGGCGCAGCAACATAACAATCTGTCATTACCTGGCACAAGAAGACATACTCAGTTACCGCCTTCCTCAATGTTTCCATTTGAATTTGATATTTACATTACAGAAGTACTTTTATATGAATACGCATGGAAATTTAAACAAACGTGCATTATCATAGGACAGTAATGAACTTCACAATGCGGAATGTTACGGTGCCACAGAGGGTCACATAAAACATATAACATAAGCACCACTGATTCCTTGGCAATAAACACCACACTTACAGGATTATAGTCCAAAAAAAAAAAATCATCAATGGGCTCATATTTTTACATATTAGGTGGCTAAATCTAGTTCAGGAAGTGTAAGAGTGGAAAAGGTTACTTCAGAAATGAACAATGGTAGCTGAACGTGAGCATTGACAGGCCCTTTGATGATCATCAAGAATTTGAATTTGTGTTGCGGATAATAGACTTTATTCCAACAATGAGGAACTTGCAAGCGCTGCATAGAAGAAAGTCTGGAGACTGCTCGATTGGGGTATAACGAGCTCAGATTTGGGACTGATGTGCACGAACAGTATATTATCAATCATACTTGTCTTACCCATGTATCCAAGCCTCCACTTTGAGAAGGCTACAATGCTGCTGCCTATCCAGAAGAACTCGTCCACCACATATGATGATTTCGATTCCGCCACCTCTTTGTCTTTGATAGAGAAGGCTCCTTTAGCCGGAGGTCCGGGCATGTCAATAGTGGCCACAGCAGCTGAGCACATCAGGCCTGAAGACACTGGGCCAATGGACAAGAAGTTGCTCTTCTTGTGGACACTCATTGAAAATATCGGAAACGTTAACCTAGGTGAAATATTACAGTATTCTGTCTGTCGTCCGTCTTCTAAAAGGACTGTTTTATTGGGACTGTTCAATCGACATCTCGTTTGTCATCCGCAGCGTCATTGGATGGGTCCCGTTTTCAACAATCCAAAGAGGAAAAAAAGATCACAGGAAGACTCCCTCTCACTGACTGTTTGAAAGCAACAGTTGGTCAATAATCCTGTAATGTTATTGCTTCAGCAACCCTGCTTATTGCACTGCCATCTCCTTAATATTCCTCCATCGCAAAGAGCCACAAGAAGAAAAAAAAAATCTGCTGCAGCAGTTTGTTTTCAAATCTGCAATTTATCTCCATCCAGTGCCATTATTTCTTTTTAGCCGTATCAGGAGAGCTGAAATTGCTGAGGTCTTCTGAAAGTGTCAGCAGTGTCAGGCAGGTAGAAGAGACATGGAAGCACAACACAAATTGCAACTGCAACATGTGTGCGGTGGGTGGAAATCCTAAATCCCTTCGGAGCCCTAATCCCAGTCTAAGAGATTTACAATGGTGTGGATTGAAACAGAATGACCCACAGAAAAAGATGGCAAAGGGGCTAGCTCAGAAATAAATGACTGCTGATTACAGAAATAAAAGCTTAATTTCAGGATCACCAAGTATGTGCTTAAAGGATTGTGAACATAAAGAGCATGTGAATCAAGACACAACTCCGCTGCGAACTCTGCATTTCTGCCTGCTGTATAATCCACTGTTTCAATAAACTTGGAAAGACATTAAGTCTTTTCATTGATCTGAAACACCAGCCTTCTCATTTCCAATGCAGGTTCATAGTCATGAGCAGCATTTTTCAGATCTAGGAAATCATATGTTGTCAGTAAAAGGGTTTGTATTAGTTCTTGTATTTAACCTTTATTTAACCAAGAAAAGGTCCCACTGAGTTACAATAACTCTTCTCACAGCATGTCCTGCCTAAGACAGACAGCGCAACAGACATAAGACAAAACAAAGCTACACACAAACAACTATTCTACAATTGACACGTTCCATCCACACGGTAGCGCGGCATACATCAGGTGTAAAATAGATCACAGAAGAATCAAATCAAAAAGGCATCAAAGATTAGAAACAGTTGCATTGTTCTGCCATGATTGATTTTAAAGTACTTTTAGAAGAGAGCCTTGTACTCGAACAAAAGCAGACAGTTGCCACACTCAATGACCTTGCGGTAGGATCAGATAGATAAGTTTTTTACTTCTTCCTACTCCTTTGAACATATAATTGTGTTGTATGATGACTGTTTTCCTTTCCTTTTTTACTATTTTACTTACCTTTACTTTCTGTCAATTTATTACTGTACAGTAAATGTTTTTATGTTCAATAAACAAAACAAACAAACAAAATGAAAGTAACAGAGGTTTATGGAATAAAGTAGAATCATCTGGGTAAAGATGAACCTTTGTTTGCCCTAAGTGCCTACCTCAATTGCTTATGTAGATGGAGAATAAAACGGGGTCCAACACTGACCTTTGTGGGACACCCATTTTTACTTACCGTAAGAATAAGGCACAATTATCCAATGCCACACAAGTTTTACCACTCAGGTTGTTATTAAACCATCTTAGCGCACTGCTACTAAAAGGTATGCTTTGCAATTTTTGCGGGAGTAGGTGATGATCCACAGCATCAAATGCTTTAGATAAATCAATAAATAAAGCAGCACAAGACTTCTTGTTATCTAAAGCTTGTATGATGTCGATGGTAACTGACGTTTGAGCTGTAATTGTGCTATGTCCTTGTCGGGCGGCAGACTGACTGGGGTTTAAAATTGAGTTATAAAGTAAGAGTGGTTTTAGTTGCTCATTTCTGAGAGACTCAATTTAGCCAAGCCCAGACAGTTTGGAAACGGGGGCGATAATTGTTTAACATTGAAGGGTTCCCACTTTTTAGAAGAGGAAGGACACAAATCAAAGTGATAGGTGTCTGAATCAATAAGTAATGTTATTCAAGTTCGCTACTTTCAGGATATTTTCCTTTCTCGCTCAAACCACCCCAACAGACACTGTCACAAGCATCACTTGTTGACTGAAACAGGTCAGGGTGTGATATGGTAGTCTGAGCACGGTGAATGGTGTCAAAATATATTAGAAATCTGGAGGAAGAGTACGACAAAAAAAGGTAGGAACACAGTTGCAAAATATTAATTGGAAATGGATGGTTTGAAAGAAAGTAAGTAGGTAGAAGGCTGTTGACAGATGCAACCTCAAAAACAATAACGGAAAATAAATCATCCAGCACATCACTGTGTACTGTCTGAAAAAAAGATCCAGCAGTAGTCACACAATTTCCAATGCATTCTGTCAATTTGTCAGAATGTTTCAATCATCCAGCCAACTGCTGGAAAAATCCAATATGACAGTTTCTCATTTCACACCATTTAAGTTACTTGAGTACTTTGTAGGTTTCTGGGCCGGTGCTCCTCCATTCCACAAAGTTTCATGGAAATTGGCCAAGTTTTTTTGTCGGAAGGTTTATGTGAAACCCACACACGCACACACACCACACACACACACACACATTATTTCACAGGTTCACAAAACTAAACTCAGAATGACATTCTTGACTTTTTAGAATGAGAACTAACCATTTTTTCTGTCTGCTGCTCTTTCACATCAATCTGCTGCTGTGTACTCCTAAGTTGATCGCAATATCCCTGGATTTGCTGCTCCAAGGTTGCTATCTGAAAAAGAAAGCAGCACAATAATACTCTCAAACACCACATTTAATCAAATGTATATTTCGTGTAGTTCTGGCTGAGCTGGAAGTGTTATTGACTTCATTTTTATAACTAAGATAATGACTCATGAGTAGCTTTTGCACTTTAAATCTCAGATTTCACCTGGATTTTATCACTGAAAAACTTTTCAGAACCTATATATGTATGATTAAACAGCAATTACAGATGGAAGCTGTATGTTGATGGCTCACAATTCAACTAAAGTGAAAAGCCTAAAGTCAGGCATGTCCAGCTCTGGGCCTGGAGGGCCACTGTCCTGCCTGTTTTCCAGCTCTCCCAAGAGTGACACACCTGATTCAAATAATCAGGAAGGTTCTATTCTAATGCTGCTTCAGAGCTGGCTGATGAGCTGATCATCTGAATCAGGTGTGTTGCAGCCGGGAGAGCTGGAAAACAGGCAGGACAGTGGCCCTCCAGGCCCAGAGCTGGACATGCCTGACTTTAGGCTTTTCACTTTAGTTGAATTGTGAGCCATCAACATACAGCTTCCATCTGTAATTGCTGTTTAATCATACATATATAGGTTCTGAAAAGTTTTTCAGTGATAAAATCCAGGTGAAATCTGAGATTTAAAGTGCAAAAGCTACTCATGAGTCATTATCTTAGTTATAAAAATGAAGTCAATAACACTTCCAGCTCAGCCAGAACTACACGAAATATACATTTGATTAAATGTGGTGTTTGAGAGTATTATTGTGCTGCTTTCTTTTTCAGATAGCAACCTTGGAGCAGCAAATCCAGGGATATTGCGATCAACTTAGGAGTACACAGCAGCAGATTGATGTGAAAGAGCAGCAGACAGAAAAAATGGTTAGTTCTCATTCTAAAAAGTCAAGAATGTCATTCTGAGTTTAGTTTTGTGAACCTGTGAAATAATGTGTGTACGTGTGTGTGGTGTGTGTGCGTGTGTGTGTGTGTGTGTGTGTGTGACAATTATTACGTTTAGTTCCGCCACTGCTTTACTTGGTGAAATTTGAGGATTTATTTGTTATCTTTTGCCATCGCTTGGAATATTGCAAGACATCTTAGAGACAAATAAAACTCTTAGTCACACCTTGGTAAAGAAATGCGAAGTGAAGTCTATAGGTCTAATGCACAAGTTACACCTCCCATTAAAGAGCGTCCACAGAAGAACAAGCACAGAGGCAGAAGAGTTCCAACGATCAATTTTCAAGGTTGTGAACTAGGCGCAGCAACATAACAATCTGTCATTACCTGGCACAAGAAGACATACTCAGTTACCGCCTTCCTCAATGTTTCCATTTGAATTTGATATTTACATTACAGAAGTACTTTTATATGAATACGCATGGAAATTTAAACAAACGTGCATTATCATAGGACAGTAATGAACTTCACAATGCGGAATGTTACGGTGCCACAGAGGGTCACATAAAACATATAACATAAGCACCACTGATTCCTTGGCAATAAACACCACACTTACAGTATTATAGTCCAAAAAAAAAAAATCATCAATGGGCTCATATTTTTACATATTAGGTGGCTAAATCTAGTTCAGGAAGTGTAAGAGTGGAAAAGGTTACTTCAGAAATGAACAATGGTAGCTGAACGTGAGCATTGACAGGCCCTTTGATGATCATCAAGAATTTGAATTTGTGTTGCGGATAATAGACTTTATTCCAACAATGAGGAACTTGCAAGCGCTGCATAGAAGAAAGTCTGGAGACTGCTCGATTGGGGTATAACGAGCTCAGATTTGGGACTGATGTGCACGAACAGTATATTATCAATCATACTTGTCTTACCCATGTATCCAAGCCTCCACTTTGAGAAGGCTACAATGCTGCTGCCTATCCAGAAGAACTCGTCCACCACATATGATGATTTCGATTCCGCCACCTCTTTGTCTTTGATAGAGAAGGCTCCTTTAGCCGGAGGTCCGGGCATGTCAATAGTGGCCACAGCAGCTGAGCACATCAGGCCCGAAGACACTGGGCCAATGGACAAGAAGTTGCTCTTCTTGTGGACACTCATTGAAAATATCGGAAACGTTAACCTAGGTGAAATATTACAGTATTCTGTCTGTCGTCCGTCTTCTAAAAGGACTGTTTTATTGGGACTGTTCAATCGACATCTCGTTTGTCATCCGCAGCGTCATTGGATGGGTCCCGTTTTCAACAATCCAAAGAGGAAAAAAAGATCACAGGAAGACTCCCTCTCACTGACTGTTTGAAAGCAACAGTTGGTCAATAATCCTGTAATGTTATTGCTTCAGCAACCCTGCTTATTGCACTGCCATCTCCTTAATATTCCTCCATCGCAAAGAGCCACAAGAAGAAAAAAAAAATCTGCTGCAGCAGTTTGTTTTCAAATCTGCAATTTATCCCCATCCAGTGCCATTATTTCTTTTTAGCCGTATCAGGAGAGCTGAAATTGCTGAGGTCTTCTGAAAGTGTCAGCAGTGTCAGGCAGGTAGAAGAGACATGGAAGCACAACACAAATTGCAACTGCAACATGTGTGCGGTGGGTGGAAATCCTAAATCCCTTCGGAGCCCTAATCCCAGTCTAAGAGATTTACAATGGTGTGGATTGAAACAGAATGACCCACAGAAAAAGATGGCAAAGGGGCTAGCTCAGAAATAAATGACTGCTGATTACAGAAATAAAAGCTTAATTTCAGGATCACCAAGTATGTGCTTAAAGGATTGTGAACATAAAGAGCATGTGAATCAAGACACAACTCCGCTGCGAACTCTACATTTCTGCCTGCTGTATAATCCACTGTTTCAATAAACTTGGAAAGACATTAAGTCTTTTCATTGATCTGAAACACCAGCCTTCTCATTTCCAATGCAGGTTCATAGTCATGAGCAGCATTTTTCAGATCTAGGAAATCATATGTTGTCAGTAAAAGGGTTTGTATTAGTTCTTGTATTTAACCTTTATTTAACCAAGAAAAGGTCCCACTGAGTTACAATAACTCTTCTCACAGCATGTCCTGCCTAAGACAGACAGCGCAACAGACATAAGACAAAACAAAGCTACACACAAACAACTATTCTACAATTGACACGTTCCATCCACACGGTAGCGCGGCATACATCAGGTGTAAAATACATCACAGAAGAATCAAATCAAAAAGGCATCAAAGATTAGAAACAGTTGCATTGTTCTGCCATGATTGATTTTAAAGTACTTTTAGAAGAGAGCCTTGTACTCGAACAAAAGCAGACAGTTGCCACACTCAATGACCTTGCGGTAGGATCAGATAGATAAGTTTTTTACTTCTTCCTTCTCCTTTGAACATATAATTGTGTTGTATGATGACTGTTTTCCTTTCCTTTTTTACTATTTTACTTACCTTTACTTTCTGTCAATTTATTACTGTACAGTAAATGTTTTTATGTTCAATAAACAAAACAAACAAACAAAATGAAAGTAACAGAGGTTTATGGAATAAAGTAGAATCATCTGGGTAAAGATGAACCTTTGTTTGCCCTAAGTGCCTACCTCAATTGCTTATGTAGATGGAGAATAAAACGGGGTCCAACACTGACCTTTGTGGGACACCCATTTTTACTTACCGTAAGAATAAGGCACAATTATCCAATGCCACACAAGTTTTACCACTCAGGTTGTTATTAAACCATCTTAGCGCACTGCTACTAAAAGGTATGCTTTGCAATTTTTGCGGGAGTAGGTGATGATCCACAGCATCAAATGCTTTAGATAAATCAATAAATAAAGCAGCACAAGACTTCTTGTTATCTAAAGCTTGTATGATGTCGATGGTAACTGACGTTTGAGCTGTAATTGTGCTATGTTCTTGTTGGGCGGCAGACTGACTGGGGTTTAAAATTGAGTTATAAAGTAAGAGTGGTTTTAGTTGCTCATTTCTGAGAGACTCAATTTAGCCAAGCCCAGACAGTTTGGAAACGGGGGCGATAATTGTTTAACATTGAAGGGTTCCCACTTTTTAGAAGAGGAAGGACACAAATCAAAGTGATAGGTGTCTGAATCAATAAGTAATGTTATTCAAGTTCGCTACTTTCAGGATATTTTCCTTTCTCGCTCAAACCACCCCAACAGACACTGTCACAAGCATCACTTGTTGACTGAAACAGGTCAGGGTGTGATATGGTAGTCTGAGCACGGTGAATGGTGTCAAAATATATTAGAAATCTGGAGGAAGAGTACGACAAAAAAAGGTAGGAACACAGTTGCAAAATATTAATTGGAAATGGATGGTTTGAAAGAAAGTAAGTAGGTAGAAGGCTGTTGACAGATGCAACCTCAAAAACAATAACGGAAAATAAATCATCCAGCACATCACTGTGTACTGTCTGAAAAAAAGATCCAGCAGTAGTCACACAATTTCCAATGCATTCTGTCAATTTGTCAGAATGTTTCAATCATCCAGCCAACTGCTGGAAAAATCCAATATGACAGTTTCTCATTTCACACCATTTAAGTTACTTGAGTACTTTGTAGGTTTCTGGGCCGGTGCTCCTCCATTCCACAAAAGTTTCATGGAAATTGGCCAAGTTTTTTTGTCGGAAGGTTTATGTGAAACCCACACATGCACACACACCACACACACACCCACACACACGCGCGCGCGCGCGCGCGCGCGCACACAACTCTGAGCAACCACTAGTCGATGTAAGCAGCCTTTGACAACAACACAGCCTATGACCTGCTTGCAGAACATAATTGGGCTGAATTTAAACTACCGTACACGGTTCAAGTGACCCATTTCTGATTTATTTGCTCCCATGAGGCAGTTTGCATATGTCATGGCAAACTGAAAAAAAAAGGAAAACATGAGAACATATGGCATTTTTATTTAAATTAAAAAATGTAACATTCAGAAAGGGAATGAGAAATTCCAAAATGAATTACACTGATTGGAACACAATTTGATCACAAGCTTAAAATCCATCCAATTACTCTGTAATGCAATGGGAATAAAAACTATCAATTTAAACCTTAATAAATAAATACACATTTGTTTTACTTTTGGTGCAAGCACATTACATTTCAGACATCATTCATATGAACAGTACTGTACTTATATTTTAGCATTCTAAACATTCCAGTAAAAGAACTTATACATAATAGTAAGATCACCATTACAAAAACATTGCCAAACGATGCTTTCCAATTACCAGAGCTTTAAATTTGGGCAGCTGAGGCACACACCATACACACACAATTTTGCGGAATAACTAACTTAAGTATTATGCTGTATATACTGTACATCACTAAGTTTGA
Source organism: Hippocampus comes (assembly GCF_001891065.2). Lineage (NCBI taxonomy): Eukaryota > Metazoa > Chordata > Actinopteri > Syngnathiformes > Syngnathidae > Hippocampus > Hippocampus comes. Next base: position 8,968,154 of record NW_017805983.1, read on the forward strand.
AATCTTTCAGACATCTGCCAATGTAACTGCAGTACAGTGGACCACAACAAAGAGGCGGACAGGCACTGGGCCGGCCCGCAAACAGCGAAAATCCACATACAACTGATGAAATGCATTGAAAAAAAAAATAATAATAATCATTTTTAAAATCTTTTTTTTTAAAAAAATCACTAAAACTTCCAATTTGTGTTTTCCATGAAAAACTGAGATCACAGTACTTAACACCAAAGTGAAGGACTAACAATACAGACAATATCAAAAGCCAAACTGCCTTCTTGCTGCTCTTAGGGTACAATATCAACAAGTTTCGCAATATTAACTCTTAATTTCTCTGAGGACTCCTCTTAACTGGTACGAACGAGTTGCCAGAGGAGATTTTCCACACTTTTCAGCCCGGCTGGTGCTACACTTTTCATATGACTGGAGTCCTTTACCCTGAGCTCAACAACCTTTTCCAGCTCCTGACACCAACAGTCACCAACTAACTTGCATGTGGTGTCAACTTGAAAGGTAAAGTTAGTTTTGAGATCCGTACATACTTGGAAGTCCGCGTGCTGCATTCAACAAAGGCTTTCACCTGTGCCTTCCCACCCTCATCTCGGCTTTGGGCTTGCCCATCAAATAAGAAAAGTATTGGACATAATATTCATCCAAACCTTGAGCATACGAGACAAGATGAAGACTAATTATTAGACCCTCTCAGATGTGATCTTATTAAACAACCCCTGTCGTCAATTAAACTGACAGAGGCAGAGTGATGACTCAAGGGAAAATTCTGCACACAAATACACTACACTAAAATCAGAAAGTAGGCGTCATCAAGGCTGCATGATTACAGGATTCATTTCAAGCACACTGCTTTATCAGCAATGCTCAAAGTACAGGTAGTTGAGAAGTGGGACAGCATGAGATCACCTCTGTCCAATGAAGGACTATGTTATCAGCGAGTGCTAAACGAGATTTTACCTTCCCCACTGTGTTATCTATAATTAAAGAGAGGTCGGGACTGACCTGGAAACGTGTGGAATGATCCGGATCAGCAGAGACTTCCTGGAGTGTAGAGCTGGCTGCAATCCATTCAGCTGTCACTTAAGTCACTTTTTGAAAACACGCTAGCCAAAAATGACCTATTTTAAGTTATCATCGTCATACGTGCTCACTGTTAAGATTTTCATTCATAAGCTTCACATGCCTTAGTAAACGACAGCCCTTTGAATGCAGCGAAGCGAATTCCTGCCGCAGATTGAAGGCTCATCTGCATTCAGGTGTTCGAGGGGATTAAAAAAATAATAGAGAAAAAAAACTTGGGCAAAGAATTCATAGACAACTCACCATGACCAAGACGTTTGCCTTTTTTGCTTTTTCCAGTTCGACATTTTGAAACGCTGTATGCAAAAAGTCGGCCAAAATGCAATTTACTGCGCAGTTTTTTGACTTTTGACCAAGTGACGTATATATGGATTTTCGACGGCTTGTCGTTGTGAAACCAATGATGCGTTGATTTATACAAATTATGAATGTGTGGCATATTGAATGACAACAACCAGGCGGACCTCTGTTCACGTTGACGTTCGTGACGCAGAGTCCATGACGTCATGACCTAGGAAGCCCACGACCGTGCCGTTCAAGTACACACGGAAAACCGGAGCATTATGACTGCAAAATAACGTTCATTTTTTTACATACATTTTTTTACATTGACTGTACAGTGAAACGTAGTCAAAAGCTTGCACATATTCCACAGCATTTTTAATTATATACTTGCGAACATCACATGGCCAAACCCAGTAAATAGGTAAATAGGTGAACCACCCCCCCCCCCACCCCCGCCAATGGTCTTGACTTGAGCCCTGCGGCACTGTGATGTCATTTTCAGTCGACAGCAAGTGGCAAAATGGCCGCCCCTTTAGATGGATTAAAAACAGGTGGATTTTACTGCTGAACTCATATTCCACAAACCCAATATTAATCAAAATGCCGTGCTTAGACTTGTTTAGACACAAAGAACACATTTAAGAATTTTGTGGGTTGACTTCCCCTTTAACATGTCTTTTTCCATTAAAACTAATACAAATGCATCTTTGTGCCAAAAGTTCCTCTTTTGGGTTCCTTTGAAAATAGTCCATCTTTGTCACTTAAGCTCTGTTGACCTTTAATGCCACTGGAGAGAGCAGCATTAGCTTATTACAATACACAAGATGGAACTATGAGTTGAAGTATCAGGATGAGGCAACCATTGTGGATTCATACAATAGCAGACAGCAAAATACATGGTGTTGCTTCCTAGATATGTATGAATTTGTGAAACTGTTATACCTATTGCATGTCTTCACTGTTATTAAAATTGTATAAAGACAAGAGCTTAGTGGGTTTAATAAGTAGGCAGACCAATATATGCACATTTATCAGCAGAGTTTGAAGGAGAACACATTAAAATTGCGCAAGCCACGCTGAATCTTTTTAGGTCTTTACCATTTTGCACTTTTTGGCCCCCATGATTTGCTCTGTCAATAAGGACTGCTTTGAGTCCGAAATTTAAAATAACCAAAAACTAAATAACCAATTGAAAATAGGACTTTAAGGATGGCTATTTCCACATGGGAGACATTTACACATACAAAACCATGGCAGCAACTATTGCGCATGTGATTATTTATTTTTTACAAGTGACTTTACTGTTATTTGTCCAATTTTAATAAATTGACCCATACACACACAACACATGAGAGAGAGAGAGAGAAAGAGAGAGAGCGAGAGAGAAACAAACTCCCTAACTCCCTCTTAGCAGCTATAAATAAAACAGCGCGGGACATTACATCAACCTCTGCATGAACACAGGACATATCAGGGCCAGGCCAGCTCAGTCTGCAGCAATGTAATGTCCTATAATCATTTTAAATACCAGACTAGCAGACTAATGTATAACCACGATCATTATAATGTAATAAATGTAACAATCAATCACTTTGTAATGCATGAAAAAAGGGTTGGAGATAAGATTTACCTCCTCTCTGGTGACAACAACACTATTTCCACTGGGGTTTTTGAACAGCCGCTGAACAACTTGTTTCCATTGTTCTAGGCACTGAATGAGCGCAAACGTGTGTGCAGTTACCAAAATGCGTAACAGTGCCAGATGGTATAGTGTCACAGAGAAGGCAGAGGCCTGCTGGCTATCTCTGCAGGGGAATGATGCCAGCTTGTGTGTGTTAGTGAGTTTGGTGGTTTCAGTGCAGAGGATTAGCTTCTGCAGAATCCCCTAAAACGGTCTGATGTTTTTGGAGACGCACATTAGGTGGCCAATTGGAGGTAGGGACAGAAGGTTCTGCTGTGTAAATCTGCTCTCTAACTGCTGTTGACGCTTTGTCTAAAAACACAGCATAAAGACTATCTGGTGTTCTGTTTGTACTTTGCCTCAGAGCACACCTCTTCAAACACCAAAATAGAAAACTAGACAAAGGACAAATGGTGTCTAGCTACACATCTGAAAAAGCTAACCACAGATTTGACATTTAATTGTGCATGTATGTCTCCATTTATAGGACTTATCTGAATCTGAATCATCCGCATATTCGCATAATGGCCTTTGACAGATGATGTTCATAAGGAATTCATGTTTACATAGTAGTGTGAGCTCAGCTTCGTCACACCAGACAGCATCCGACAGTTTTCAGAACAGCAACTATCCATTTGTTTGATTGACTGTAGCACTTGTCCTCATTAGGGTTGTTGGGAAGATGCTTCTGCATGATTCTAACCCAATACGCGAGCAACCATTGAAACCCAATAATTAGTGTTGGTCGGACCCAAAATGGGTGCTGCTTCAGCATTTATGATCACAACTGCTTTATGTATGGGACTGAGTGCTCTCTGGATTTGGGATGTATAAAGTAGTGTACCAATATAAATGTTTATCTGGCTGTTTATCTGCCTTTATTTGTCTCGTCTGATTATGTAATATACAGTTAGCTTGACATTTCAGCTCCAAATGATCAAAAATATAAAACTTCTTCTTCGTCTTGGGGGTAGGTGGCAGTGGGTTAAAGAGGGTTGGCGATTGCTCACCACACGTAAACATGCAGAAAGAAAACTTCTCTGCTGTAAGCTAAAACTGCTCGTTCTTTTTCTTCACTGACTTGTTCCACCTTGTAGAAAATCCATACTCATGATGTTTGTAATAAGTCTCCATTTAACAAATGGAATGGCTTGTGAAGCCGATATAAGACGTCTCACCAAGAGGTTTTCAAAAGCCGTTTTGCCAATTTAACTCTCGCCAACCGGTATGACCATGAAGAACAGAATTCAGTTGGTGCAAGTGAAGTCACACTTTTTATTTCCAACTTGCTGTCATCAACAAGCAATCACTCCTTATCTGGGCTGAAATTGTAATAGTACAAATGAAGGACAGATGAGAAAATGAAGAAGGAAAAATAAATGGATGGATGGCAATGTACTTTCAAAACTCATGTAATGCTTATTTCAAGGGATGATTTAAAAATATATCAATTCATTCACACACGAATATCCTACTGTTTCAGCCCCTCACACATCATTGTATTCAAAACAAATCCAGATGAGATGAAACGAGAACGCAGGATTCAATAATGCCCAATTACAGCTGCTCTCCAAAGCACTGAATAAATCATCGTGTTGAAAGACAGCTGCAATGATAATTGGAACCGCTGTGATTTTATCCTCCTTTGAAAAAGCATTTAAAGAGAACACACATTTGAAGTTTTGCTGTTTGATGGTCATAATATATTATGACATGAGATTTGAAACCAAAAGAGTGTATACATCCATCCATCCTGTCTCACCCATCCATCCATCCATCCATCCATCCATCCATCCATCCATCCATCCATCCATCCATCCATATCCTGGAAGGAGTGTGCATGTTCTCCCAATGGTCATTTGAATTTTCTGTAGGTACACCGGCTTTCTCCCACGCCACCAAAACTCTTCATTTTCTTAGGCTGCTCGAAGGCTCGAAGATTCTAATTAGTCCATGTAGGTGTAAAAGGTGCTTTGTCTATACCTGCAATTGGTTGGCGATTAGTCCATGACCCTAATGAGGACAAGCGCAATGCAAAATGGATGGATGATGGGACAGATGCAATCCTCTTAAACAAATCAATGTTTAATGATGTGTGGTTTATTTAGTCGACAGCTGCTAAGATTTGTCAAAATGTCGATGTTGCCAAGACAGAATGTTCTACTCTAAACAATGTTGTCCCACTTCTCAACTACCTAGACATAATATTTAGACACGTCATTGAGATGTAAATTCAGAAAGATCAACATATCTTGGTTTTGAGTGAAGTTTGTAGTGATGATACACGACAGGAAAATAGTAGCCGAAGACGCCTGGCACATTGCAGTGATGTGACAAGTCCACTCCGCCAGACGATAAGGGACCATCCATCCATCCATTCTACTCCGTTTATCCTTACTTTTACAACATCACTAGAAAATCACAATGTCCCATCACGAGGGATTTATTTTTAGAACAGGCCTGCGGGCTAATCATGTGGGCCTCGAGGGCTACTTGGTTGGTGACCCCTGCTGTACAGGATAAGCCCTCGAAGATGGATGCATGGTATGTGCACGCATTTTGTGCAGGTAACTGGATGACAAGCCAGTGCTAGATGTACTTTTAATTGGTCGAGGATGCATACAAGGTCGCTGTAATTATGTTTTGCATTTCTTATTTGACACGCACATTAGTAACCTTGTCAAAAGTTGCAAAGTCAACTGGATGTTGCTCAAGACGAGAAAGCTGTGGAGTGGAAGGCCACTGAGTCGTGTGAGGAACAGGGACAGTCGGCCATGTGTGAACAGTGTCCCTCTGCTCTGATAGTTTTCATTCACACATACGACTAATTGCGTGCCGTGGCAAATTCTATTGACCTGCGCATCAATCATTTGACAAGTCTTCGCAAAGCGAATGTCGCTTCCTTCGTTCTGCGGGCCCTGCAGGCACATCTCCAATGACAAAAAGAATGTTTTGACATTAGCTTCCATATAGAGGCCTCGTGATGTCTTGCTCAAGGATGAGAGGGAAGTGAAAATGTTTCCTTTAATCAAAATCAAAATGAGTTCAAGAACCATTTGGCATTTCTTTGCTCGTTTGACATTTAAACTCCCGTACGGCAGCCTACATGCTCTCATGCAGTATGTGTTCATGGAACTCAGACATGAGTCTTTGCATTTGAACATAGGACTAACATAATCTTTTTGTCATGTTCCTATGTCTCTGCCTGCCTGTCTTCTTGGGGATCGCCGGTGGGCGGAGTCTGCTGTGTCACAGCTACTGTAAATCACGTACCATCGGATGGAAGGAAGACGGCAAACAATTGTATTGCGTAACTTACCTCTGTCATTGCGATCATTAGTTCCATAGTATTTCTCATTCCTCGTATGATGTTCTTTTAACCCGTTCGTATTTAACTTTTGTTTGTCCATTGTATTTCTATAATTTTGTTTCTCGAGTGGTTCTATCTTGCGTAGTTAGATTCTCTGTACTTATTTCTGGATTAGGCAACCTTCTTCGGATCTGTCTCAGTCCACCACTTTGAGTTAATTTTTAGTTTTTGATAGTTGTTTCCCATTAACCTTTTGTTCATTCCTCAGTATTGTTTCTAACTAATGTGATTCCTTGGTTTCACAAATTCCATTTGATGACTCTATTTTTGTTGTTGTTGTTGTTGTTGTTTTGCGGAGTCTGGTTAAAAGACCAAGACTTGGCGTTTATGTCGTTTTCACACTTTTCATGCCAAAAAGGAAAGAATATGACAATAAAATCCGACTCATGCTCCACAAGTTCTATCAATAAAAGAAAGCCATGAAGTAGAATCAGGCGAATAACATTACACATTGAGCAAGACCACCTGACACAAGTATTTCTACAAAGTACTCACAAAATGAAGTGCATATACAAGCAAGCATTGAGGAACTTGGATTCATCGATTATCACGACAAACAATTGCCAGCACTAACGAACTACATTGTACATGGATACAATAGATGATCCCGTCTGTCCTTGAGGCTCTTCAGTTTATTCAACAACTTGAGCTCCTAACAGTCTGCAATCCGAATGCACACCCTGGCCCTATATTGCGAAAACACACTGGTAAGAACGGTTGAACTTTTGAAGTTTCTCAAAGCTTTTTATGAGTTTAAAGATTGCTACTTCTGTTAAGAGCTACTATTTCAATGTAGTCATTAAGTTGAACACATGACCGATATTGAATATTTGTTTGTGTAGTATCAATTGGAAAGAACCTGAAAACTTAGGGGAAAAACAACAAGAGAGCAAGAGACTGTGTTATATATTAAAGCACCACCACTATAGAGCATAATGCACACACACTCAACAAGTCATTTGGGTCTTTACCTGATCCAGAGTCCTTTGCCATCATGACCTCCTTCAAATTTTCACATTTTAAAAACTCCAAAGTGAGCCTGTGGTTTGCTTTTGGTGCAACTCTCCTTTGTCGGGAGAACAGCAAAACTCAGTCAGAGATGAAGGGTCTCTTCTTGTACCGTGGATGATACCGCCAAGTTGCCCGGACTACCCCCAGAAAGCTGTTTTGTCAGTATTCCATTCCGCAGAGCTGCACTTGAGGTCACAAAAAATGCCTCATAGTCAACCGATGCATTCCTGTCACAGAGCTGCTAATGAAACACCAGAATGTGTCGAGGTTTATGGAGCTACAGATTCCAGGTATCACAACATATATGTTGAGGCGTGAGAACCTGGATTCTCACATGGAACTCCTTCATATAAAGCTCAACTGATTTACAGTAAAAACAAATTTCACATTTTTAAAAAGGATCACATCTTTGAGGACACAGGTATTGGGGGCACTAAATGATCCAAAGAACTTAAAAAAACAAAGCTGTAAATATGAGAGTTAAGGTTAAATATTCTGAGAAAAGAGCTGTAACAATGACAAGAGGTTGGAATATCATGAGAAAAAATTGTGCAAAATGAAAATGAACAACAAAATGAAATCTCACATGCCTCTTTTATTGAGTTTATTTATTAAGCAAGGAGTGTCTGAAGGAAAAAAAAATCATGACATTTACTACCTGATCTATAGCATTTCGAGAGAGAAAGCTTTTGACTCATATGAACATTTCCAATTTTAAACAGTAATTTTTTGCAGTACAGTACAACTAGATAGTTGCGACTCTTGTGGTTAACCTTTTTCTTGAAACGAATTCTCTTTTTTTTAAAGTTTTGCTTTTTTGGGGGGGGGGAATCAAAGTAAAATCAAAGTAATTAAGATGTTCACACAAATACAAAAAGAACAAGATGAAGAAAGTAGAAGACAAGTTGAAGACCACAGAAAGCGCAGGGATAAATACATTCAAATTACATAAAAGAGAAGTATTTAGTGAACACTCTATGAGTTTCAATATCATACTTGGCAGAAAACATGTCCAAGCACACGGAGAACAAGCAAACTCCGCAAAGGAACCGGAGCTGGGATTCAGAAACCAAATCTCAGAACTGCTTAACTGACGTGTTCACCACTACAACACCTCGAAATTGAATTTTCTTTAACTGCACTCACCATAAAGCATGATTGTCCTGAAGAGAAGACAACAATACGTTGTATTGGATCTCAACAGAGGGTCAGGGTGGCCTCATTTTGCAGTTTGTGACTGAACGTGCTTTCACCATTGTTGTATTCTTAGGAATACAGGTTGCCTCTTCAAAGCTCAACATTCTGAAGAGGATCAATGCTAAAGACATGAACTAAACAACAGAGCATTTGGGTACCGGTAAGTATATTATTTCTCTTTTTATACCTTAACCACATAAGGCAGGCCTCAAGGACAACAACAACAAACCGTTGAGACTGACCAGATGCAGAATGCAAAGAAATCCATTAGTCTGTCAAATTTAGGTAGAGTGAGGCGAACTTGATTTCAAAATCAGCATACATTGTGTTCTCATTTTCTCAACAATAAGAAATAAGATTCATATCTTGGCGGTCCAGCACTTCGCGCATCTGCCTCACAGTTCAGAGGTTCTGCGTTCAAGGTTGGTAAGTATTCTCAAGGTGCTCCAGCTTCCTCCCGCATTCCAAAAACATGCATGTGTGAATGATAATTCAAGGCTAAATGGTCCACTAGTGTCAATGTGAGTGTAAATGTTTTTGGGATAAAGGGCCAGTCCAGGGCAAAGACCAGGTTATACCCTGCCTCTCCCGTTACCCAAATCAGGACAAGCAGCATAGAAAAAGGTGACTGCCAAGGATGCTTAAATGCAATGTCACAATCCAAATGAATACACAATGCAGCGAATGTGCCTGGTATGTTGCATGAAAACTCCCTCTGAAGAAAAAAATTAGGCCAGACCACAGAAAGGTAATATTGCATTCCAACATTTCAATGTGGGATCTAGAATGTCAGTGTCAGTCATTTCAGTATGAGGTTGAAAGATAGTGCCATCATCAATCTAATCAAATGACATCAATTAATGGGTGGATAGTCCTAAAAATAGATTCTTTTAATCATGTGATAAAAATGCCACATGTTGGATACATTTTTGTTACAGCAAAGGACAGTATTGTGACTATCGCTTAACATTGTGACTATCGCTTGTAGATAGCACATCTTCTACTTCCCAAAAAAAAAAAAAAAATTTTATATATATATATGGTGCATTGGATTATAAGTGTTTAATCAATCAACTGTGCATGCGTTTTGCTTTTTGAGGCCATCCTCTGATATTTATGTCAAATATGGTACAGCCTCAACAAGGGATGTATCTAGTAAAAAGAATGACAGAAGTAAATCAGTCATGTGAAGCAAGCAGTATCACATTCAAGACTCTTGCATGACCATACGCACCGGCACTTATCAAAAACGGGAGTTTTTTTTTTAATGTTGTTACCTTTGACTTGTGGTTACATAACAGGTGAGACTTCACCAGCTGCAGGCACAAGCCTTTGCCAGCATCTATTAAAAGCGGGGGTCAGTTATTGACCGATTCATCCACCATTAGCTCCACACTCTACACCTCCACATCATACAATAGCCTACAAAAAGAATGAAAAAACTTGAACATATTGATGCCCTGTGGGAAATCATTCACAGTCAACATAATTTTGCTAATTTCTTATCCCACTGGTATTTCAAAAAGATGTTATCGTCAGAAGACAGTTTTAAAAGATTATTTTGAAAGCAATTTCAGGGTTTAACGCAGATTAAGGACAAAAAGTAGTGAAAGGAAAGAAAAATGGAAAGACAAAAACAATACTCCCCCTCTCTAAGAAAACAAAAGACTCTCCGCAGTATCTCATATTCCAACTTCACCATGTCTTTGTGGAACCTCCTTGGTGACACTTTATTGTTCACATACACTTAAACTTACATGGGTGGATTTCATGCTATGCATTTTGTACAATTCAATGTTCATAAATGTTCCGCGCTTACAGACACCACTGCAGCAGTTCTCTCTAAAAGCGGCAGCGGATCACGCCTTGGCAAAATCCGTGTGATGTGCATTCAGTCATTATCATGATCATCAAATAGCTTTATACCTTGTCCACCTTATTAAAGCGAAGGCACACTCACACCAGGGGACACAACCTATGACTGAGGAAGGCTATGAAACCTTTCATTTAACGGCAGCAATATCCCACTTTGTCTATCCATATAAAAGAGTGATTAATATCTTCACCATTGTCTTCATCACTGTGCCCCTGTTGCAATTCGCATCGTAGTACTGTATGTCATCATTAAGTCTGCTCAGGGTTATGCTTGGAATACGTAAGGGAAATAGCAAATTTCACAGACGGACCCTATATGTGATCAATATTTCTACAGGTGAGTTGTTCAATGACCCGTGGAGGGATTTCTCATAAAATCAGATGCGTGAGTTTAACACACCCAGCATTCTCTTGTGGAATGGCACAGGGCGATTTATTGCTTTACTAGTATATTTGACACTCTGAGTTACATATCGTTCCCCTATTATGGTTTTTTTTTTTGTTTTTTTTTTTTTTTAAGAATCAGGATGCTTCACCTTTGTCTTCATTTCTAAGGGATGTCCTCGAATACTCCAGCAAAAGTATCTTAAACTTCATGCTTGGTTTGTGCATCGTACACTGTCACCTGTGAGACATTAAATAGACTGGTGTGCCTTTCCAAATCATGTCGACTCAACTGAATTCACCACAGGTGAACTCAAATTAAGCTGTAAGAACCTCTCAGGTATTATTAGTGGAAACATGATGCACTTGAGCTTTATGACAAAGGTAATTTACGTGCATGTGATTGCAGGTTTTTATTTTTTCAATACATTTGCAATAATTGTTGTAATTTTTTTGCATTATCATGAAAGGGTTTATCCTATTTCAGAAGGAGTCTGTAGAAATAACAAAATGTGGAAAAAGTGAAGCCCTATGCATACTTTTGGATCTGCCGTATATTTTTACAATGAGTATTACATTGTTCTGTCTTTGCACATTTTCAGCAGATATCTTCAAACACAATATATTTCGGAACAAACCCATGATTGATTTGTCTTGAACAAGCTGATAACATCGTCTGGGTCCAAACCTTATAAGAATTCATGACTCCGTCACACAACTTCCACCAAAATCACGTGTTATCTGTCAGCAACACATACTGTGAAGTCATGTCCTCTACAGGACTGCCTCTGTTGCTTGTCAGACTTCAGTCTGTGCCACCTTGGTTTTCTACCTGGTTGCTTGAAAATTCAATGTTCCGCTCTATTCGTGCCTCCGAGTTGCTTTTGTGTGCATGTCTTTCCTCTGAACTGTGACAAATTGGTCTACAACAACACAGTATCACAGCTGGGAGCAGTTCTACAGGAACCCCTGCGAGCCTGAAATATTCATTTCATATCAAGAACGCAACCGCAAGTGTTATCCAAGCTGTTAAATTCTGGCCTGTTACAACAGGCATGGCGGACGAGCTCTGGAGGAGGGATCCACACTTTCATTGTGTCAATGATCATATTGATGATAGTCACTGATGAATAAATTACATGAATGGCTTCTTTTTGAGGCAGCTGCAGAAAGGCACATCAATTTGATCATTTCACGGATGTGTCATCAATGGTGTCTTTTCATCATCGATCCATGTTTAGAGCAAACAGCATCTCGGAAAAATAAATTACTCTCGATCAGGGCCCTGCGCACGGAGGACACCAGAGAGGAGACAAATCCCAAAATGCATCCTTTTAATCACATATCCTAAAGCAGCAAAATTGGTCCATGGGGCACACACCGCCTACAGAGAAAGAACCAAAAATATATTATTGCTCATCGTAGTTTGATAGAAGTTTTATTTGAAAAATCGGGCGCGTTTGCCTCTGCCTCTGTACACGTTAAACCACTTGTCACGGTCATGTGATACTGTCGAAAAAAAAGTATGCCCAGAAGCTAACAAGAATTAGTAAACAACATACTTTTTGGATAGCTTCACGCAGGGCACGCATAGACGAACAACCATCCACGCTCACACTCACACCCAGGGACAATTTAAAGTGTTCGAACCCTGCACCTCTGCACTGTGAGGCCGTCAAAAGACGAAACAATGTCAAAACGAATCAAAGAAACAAAAACTCACCAGAGCAGCAGCAATTGAAACAAGTGAATTGACAGAGACAAAAAAAAAAAAAAAAAAAACCTGGGAACTAAATACAAGCAGGTTGAAGAGACAGACGAACACCTGGACATGAGACTAGTGGCTGGAGGGAACTGATTGGTTGACATAAAATAATATTTTGACATAAATTACCAAATTTGGTTCCTTGCCTTTTGGAAAAAAGAGCTTAAGCTGGCTGGGCGCCGAGAGGCACAGACGAAACATATTGATGTGAGTTAGAACATTTTTAAAAATAGAAACATACTGGAAGTTGAATTGGAATCACATTACACAGTGTCACGCCAACAAAAATGCAAGATAAGATCTAGCTTTTATTTACTGTGCAAAATCATAAATAATACTGCTAAAAATCTGCTTCTCGGTTTCATCCATATTAGAATGCTTTCTGGGGACAAAAATTCATTGTGCTGTAGTTCTACTGTAACTGCATAATTTTACTTTGTATGACTAGGAAACACCTCAGTGCCAATAGGAGGTAGGCTGGGAGGGATGAGTGACACGGCTGCAAGCCTGCACACCTCAGAGGAACAGGAGTTGGAGGCATTCGACCCCCATTGTATAGATTTGTGAAAGAGTGATTATGAAGCTCCACTCTCGCTGTCGGTAGCTGCTCTGCTCCTGAGAGCCACGATGATCCAGCGCTAATGACTTGCTCTATGGTTACTGGGGCTTGTGGGAATGCTGGAAAGCAATTGAAAAAAAGAAATTGAAAAAAAAAAAAAAAAAAAAAAAAAAAAAACCTGGGAACTAAATACAAGCAGGTTGAAGAGACAGACGAACACCTGGACATGAGACTAGTGGCTGGAGGGAACTGATTGGTTGACATAAAATAATATTTTGACATAAATTACCAAATTTGGTTCCTTGCCTTTTGGAAAAAAGAGCTTAAGCTGGCTGGGCGCCGAGAGGCACAGACGAAACATATTGATGTGAGTTAGAACATTTTTAAAAATAGAAACATACTGGAAGTTGAATTGGAATCACATTACACAGTGTCACGCCAACAAAAATGCAAGATAAGATCTAGCTTTTATTTACTGTGCAAAATCATAAATAATACTGCTAAAAATCTGCTTCTCGGTTTCATCCATATTAGAATGCTTTCTGGAGACAAAAATTCATTGTGCTGTAGTTCTACTGTAACTGCATAATTTTACTTTGTATGACTAGGAAACACCTCAGTGCCAATAGGAGGTAGGCTGGGAGGGATGAGTGACACGGCTGCAAGCCTGCACACCTCAGAGGAACAGGAGTTGGAGGCATTCGACCCCCATTGTATAGATTTGTGAAAGAGTGATTATGAAGCTCCACTCTCGCTGTCGGTAGCTGCTCTGCTCCTGAGAGCCACGATGATCCAGCGCTAATGACTTGCTCTATGGTTACTGGGGCTTGTGGGAATGCTGGAAAGCACGGAGGGAGGAGGTGGAGGAGGTGGAGGGGGTGGCAGCTGTGCTAAAACCTGATGGAGTCGTCAAAGATGGATCACTTGATTTTTACTCGCTTTTTTTTTCCTGCTGGATGTGTTTGAAGGTCCTCTCCTGAAACAGTTGAGCGGCAAAATGGGACTCTGGAAAGAGGCTTTTATGAGTAGTGTGTCAGCACTCGCTCTCCACTCAAGTGGCCACTAAAATGCTGCTGGGCTTGGCCTCATCTCAGTATCAACTTGGGTCAACAAATGAAAACAAATTGGCAACAAAAGAGCCACAAAGTGTCAAAGAGGTGCGAGAAACCTGTTAGAAATCCCAACAGGATATGATCACCATTGAGAGTGTTGCCTTGATTCGATTTAGCAGCCAACACGGCATAAGCCAAAATCACAAGTGAAAACAAAGGGACAGGCTAAAGTCATAAGTCGACGCGACTTTCCTGTCACTCCCCAGTCACATGGTGGAATAACGCAAGAAGCTGAGAGTCTTGAGCTGGCCTACTTCTTGAAAGCCACATGCAGGAAAAGTGCCAACGGTGGGCTGCTTGCTTGTCTTACCTTGCTCACGGCTCAGGCTGCGAATGTTGCTGGAACCGTCCATTGTTGCGTTCCCCCAGTAAGCCAGAGCTCCATGTGATGCGTAAAAAGGCTGGTAGAGCTGGCTTCACCCTAGCTACCATGTGGAGGGCTGCTGTCACTTGTACTATCTCGCCCCATGGGTGTCATTATCCAGGGTGTGATTGGAGATGTTTTGGGGAAAATTGACTTGTTCTCACATCTGTCTACGCTACCGCTCTCCCACAGTCTTTCTCCTCTTCTTGCATGTTCTCTTGATGCAAGCCCATCCTCCCTTTCTCTATGAGCTAATTTCGCAGCAAAGACAATAATAGTGTGGTCTCACACTTCTTCTTCCTCTACAGTACTGAGTCCATGGACAGCGTGTGTGTGCATGTATGTGGGGAGGGTTTGCCTGGAGAGCTTGAGGCGCGCGCTGAGCACAGTCAACCACTCACAGCTCTTGTAGTGAAGGGGAAGCGCTCGGTTCAACGGCGATCACCTGGGAGAGCGAGCGCTATTAGATGGACAAGGGAGGGGGTGTGGGGGGTGAGCAAGGAATAGAGGCAAAGGAGGAGGAGCAGGAGCAAGGCGGGGAGAGGAAATGGACCGAAATGCATCTGCTGAGATAAAAGGGAGGAGAGGGATGCGAGAGGCGCAAAGGAGCCAAGGTGGCCGTGATTTGCAAGTAGGGAAGAGCAGCAGTGTGTGGCATACATGTTTTATTCAGCACGGAGAGATGCTGAGAGATAGGAGCAGCCAAGCATGGATGGGCTTGTCCCGGCAGTTGAGTGTTGGGCGCGGGGGGGCAGCAGGAAGGACTGGCATGGTGATGGACTCTGCTTCTGTGAGGAAGCTCGTCATGCCGGAGCTTGAAGAATTAAATGTATATGCTACAGAGTTTCAAGCAGGGTGAAGGTGACACATAAGACTATCGTTTCCCGAACGCAGTCTAAATGAAACGATTTTCAAGATACGTCTGTCCAGATGAAAACACATTGGAGGCTGAGGCACTTTTAGCAAATCAGAAGCCTAAAAAAAGTAACAGCGGCAGCCTCCTTTGTCACGCATTCTGCTCACTCCTCCGTTTCTCAGTATTGTGGGAGACCAGGATGAACATTTACACATGCCAAAATGAATAAATTCAGCAGTGGTATTGGTATATATGAGGAGATCATGATTCCATCTTCTGTTGTTCATTCTCTTGCGATAATAACAAAACTGTCCCCATCAACACTGAGTTTGGATAATCACTATCCTTGCCTGGCGTCTTTCCCAAAAAGTCTGCTTCCAAGGACTTCAAATGGTTGTGTATACGAACAGCTCAAACACATATACAAAAATTGTGTATTTTCGAAATATTTCTGAGGTTTGTGTGGAACGGTGAACAAGACCCTGACATACACGAAATCTTCAACCCGAGTTTTCTCTTCTGACTGAGAATAAGGATTTCTGATTTGCAGGTGCTGTTTCTCTTCACATGAACTGTCCTTGTAATGCTTCGGGTTGATGAGGCCATCAGAACTTCAGCATATTGGCAAAGAGCAGAGATGAAACCGGATGCTCTCTGCACCTTGGCTACCTCTATAAATTCTGAACTGGCAAAGAAGAGGAACCCCCGCAAACAAGTTTCAAACTCCTGTTCCTGTCGAATGGCCTGTACTTACTCGTTGAGCACCCACCACAGGAACACCATCTTTTGCCTTTTCTGAGCGTTGAGTCCCAAGTGCTCACGGTAACACAGGTGTCAAACTGACATATCGGGCCTGCCTCATAATTTTTCGTGTCCCGTGAAAGACTTGAAACAATGCATGTGTCTGGATACCGTTATTTTATTTGACTCAAAATTTTTAAATGTATAGTTTCACATTCATAACCAGTCCCAGGATGGCAATTATAACTAAGGTGAGATCAGTGGTGAAATTGTGTTTGACTCTCGCGTATTGAGCTTGTGTAATCATGCTTGCAGAATTCCACAAAATATGCCTGAATAAACTCACATAGTCATATCACAATAATCATTCCATATTCCAGGAACATTGATGAAAAGTGAGCCATATTAATGCATCAGTGAACTAATTCATCCATTAGTGGTCACTGATGCCTTTAACCTGAAACGATTATCATTATTAAATCTCTGACCCATGGTTCCGTTCTTAAATGCGGAGCAACTGAGCATTGCAAGCTCATTTATGAAGTCAGTCAATTATCTTTGTAGAGTTGGCAGGTTGGGAGAAAGCTATTTAAAGTCCTGCTATATCACCAGCGAACACAGCAAACACTATTTACAATATATTCAGCAACTTTGAACTAATGCATGAATAATACACCTTGCGAATTGTCTCACCTCATGTATGTTTCATGAGGCAGAAACACAGATTTTCAAATGCTCCAGCACCTCAGGAAATGCAGCAAAACCTGCACTCGCACCAAAAGTCACACTTCATTTAGATGACGGTGTCTTCTCTGTATGTTGGCGTGCAAAACCTCCTGCTGCTTGAATGAGCTCTGGGAACATTACATGTCCACTGAGTCACAATACCAGCAGGACCCGTTTCACACACATGGGGCCTCATGACATTTGTGACACAGCAAGAGGTTAGCTCAGATGAAGAGTGACACGAGCGGCTGTGTGCAGTGGTCAGTGGAGATGATCCCTTATCTGGTGGCTCTCTTCTAAACACATAATGGAGACCAGAGAGCAAAGCATGAACCTCCCACTCACAAACAAGCCAATGAGTAGACAATTCAGAATAAGACCATGGCAGAAAGTACAAGTTAGATCAAGGGAGGCAGTACTGAACAAAATGAGTGAATTTAGGGGGCAAAAACAAAAGACAAGTTGCACGAATTAGTTGCACAGACAGCTTGATGGTAGCAAACTGTTGTCTACTATCAGCATTGTGTTTTGCTTTAATCCTCAAAGACAACCCAACCAAAACTTTTCGAAATGCTGTGCCTGTCCGACAATTGCCTTCTACAAACAGAAAGGTTTGGTTTGGACTCAGTACCCTGAGAAGTGGCTACTACGCCACGAGGCAGTCCTGCAACCTTCTCTCTACAACGGTTTACAACATGCACTGGATTTATCTTCCTCACTCAGATGATTTTTTTTTTTTTAATTTCTATGAAAAAAGGAGATTACTATATTTTCCGCATGATAAGGCACTTCGGAGTATAAGGTGCACCTTCAATGAATGGCCTATTTTAAAACTGTTTTCTGTTTTCATGTATGTATGTATGTATGTATATATATATATATATATATAAAACAGCCCCCATTCACAGTCCATTTGAAGAATGAGAGAGAGAGAGAGAAAGAGAGACACACACACACACACACACACACACACACACACACACACACACACACTCAGGAAACTGGATTCCAATTGGAACCCAAACACAAAAACTGTGAGGCAGATATGGATGGCAACCACTCATTTACCATGCCACTGACATGCGTTAGACACCAGAAAACAAAATGTTTTCAAAGAAAAATTTTTTTATACTGTTGGCACTGACGAGCGAAAAATTGATGCCACCAATTGCAACTCGAAAAAAAGTCTCAGAAATCAGAAATGTTTTTCCCATTCTTTTGAAAAAGACTTTTTAAAAAGATTCTGCCAGGGAAAGCAAGCAGCATATTGACTGACTGACTCACATGCTTTGGTGAGGAGAACAATAACATCCCACGTAAACATGAGATGCAGAAATGTAACACTCACACTAGAACCTCTAATTAGATTTAGCACAAAGGCTGCTGAAAAAAATAAATATATAAACATTGCAAAAAGTTCTTAAATGACTGCATCGCTCCAACAAGAACTGCTGCTGACTAAAAACAAAAAAAAACAAGAACACACACACACTCACACAAGACTTTCTTTCAAAGAATTCTTGAAGTCTTCTCCAAACTGCCGCTTACATATAAGACGAAGCGGAGGAATATATTGAAGTTGGCCAGCTTTCTAATTAAATGTGTGTGTATTTTGTGTGTGCTTGTAAGTTCTGGGTATCCTGAGGTTAATAGGAAGGGAAAATGTGTAATGATACCACATACAGTCTGAAATTAGGGTCACACCATCTGACTGATGAAATACTGTAAAGCTAAGTGATTGCATCAGGAAGGCATACAAGCGCAACAAAGATACAGTCGGCACTGTGTGGTACAGTTTAGTGGGCACGCAAACACAACATCCTACGATTTGTAATCCATCCATTTGTTATGCTGCTTATACATATGTGTCATAGCGCCAAAATTAGCTGACTTGAGAGACTTAAAAAAGCCGTCTCAGAGAATCCCTTCTGGAATTAGTTGAAACATCATCCCACTTTCTTAGGATTAGTGTAGGCAAGTACAGTATATGACACCGATTAAACTGGATCAAGAGAAACTGATCCTTCACTTAAAGAGGAGAATCCAAAACTAATGTATGATATTTCCTGTGTTTAAATGTTATTTATGTATCTGTCTCAATATGTTTCTCTAAGATCACGTTCATTCACTGAATCGTTCGCGAACGGGAAGTTCGTTCGTGATTGCCAGTAGCATGGCAGTACGTTCAACAGACTTTGCAATTCAGTTTCAGATCACAGCCGACGTACAGTCGCGGCTGAGCTCTTGGCAAATCGTGAATTACTCAAGGCAATAGTTGTTCAGCGACTTAAATGCTATATGTAGTTCTCATTCAAAAATAAAAACCAGAATGGCAGCATGTTCACAACCTGAATCGTTCTCTAATGGGACAGGCGGCATGTTCGCGGAATGAATCGTTCTCGATTGGGAAGTTCCTTCCCCGACTCCTTCATGAATGGCAACAGCGTGGCAGTATGTTCAGTGAAGTCCTTCCTTCATTTGATGCTGGCTGCTGATTGGACGTTCGCGGTGATTGACAAAATGCACATGGCTGAGCTCAAATAAACTCAGAAAAGAACGAATCACTTCATGTGTTCATTCACGTTCACTGAAAAGATTCCTTCTTTATGAACGAAATGTTCCCAAATGACATAACACAACCATAAATGGGAGTGTCCCCTGTTTAAGATTACGTCATTTATGTTTACATACCTGTGATGACAGAACAGTTTTTTCACAGTTGATGTCACGGTTCATATCAACGTCGTATCATAATTACTGTGTGTGTAACCATGCACATGTTTCGTATGAAGTAAGCACAATGTAAAGCACTCGTGTATTATTTTTAAAAGTGTGTGCATGCATGTGTGTGTGTGTGTGTGTGTGTGTGTGTGTGTGTGTGTGTGTGTGTGTGTGTGTGTGTGTGTGTGTGTGTGTGTGTGAGTTTGTATGATTGGACAGCTACGTATGCACAGCGTACGTAAGTTATGCACTGTTTATGCATAATATGTTAATTATGAGGCTCCTGGTCTCTGACAGATTGACTGTTGTTAGCCTAAAAAACAAAGTAAGGAAGAGTAGACAAAGTAAAAGAGGAAGATTTTTGCAGTCCAAAGGATATGGTTCATGCACATATCATATTTATATACACTCAATCAAACAGAGTAAGGTCACTTACAGAGGTTGTGTGGTGACACTGTGTGTCCCAGAATTTCAACGTCATTGTAAGCTTAGGCTGAAAGCTGAATTGATTATTTCAGTTTCAAGAGATCCTCTTCTTTTTCATTTTAATATGCATGTGCACTGCATAACTTTAGCTTCCTAGCGTTGTTACTTCATTTTTTTTTTTTGTGTGTGTGCAGGGAGACAGGAAGGAGTTGAAACAAGAAATCCATTTGCATGTGATGTGCATGTGAAACCCTGAGAGTACTCACAGCTGTTGGTTGCAGATCATGATTATGCAATCGTGGAAAAAATAGGATTAAAAAACATCTTCACAAAGTGTGTGTGTGGAGGGGGTGCTGATGATTACTTCCCTGTGTTTATGACCAAAACTACTCATGTGAGTAAGGAGATGCAGTGATTTACATGCCGTTGCAGATGAAAATGACACTTTGAGAAACGGTTCCTCCAGTAAATTGCTGCACTTTCGTGGTCGTTGTAACATGTCCAACCACGATGCCTTGCAACTAAACACCATGTGATGCATGATTGGTAAAAATATCTTCATTTTGCCATCTGCTGAGCATGCATATCATTATTTGCTTCTCTCGAGCATCCAGTCTGATTTTACTCCAAATGACTGGCAGACAACAGTAAGTTACATATTGCAGTGGACCAGTCAAAGCAAAGACGCGTGCCCCTAAAAATGACTGATGTTGTCAGCTTGGCATGTATCTGAAGGCTTGATTAAGATTCTGTTAAATGGTGTCAAACAAAAATAACTGTCAGCACCATGGACAGTGGCATAAACCTCAAGCCTCAAGATATACCAGGGGTGTCAAAGCTCTCAACACAGCTGAATCAAAATGATGAGGATTGTTTTCATGTTTCCTCAGAGCTTGTCGATGAGCTGATCCTTTGAATCAGGTGTGTTGCGGCAGGGAGCGATGGAAAACAGGCAGGACAGCGGTCCGCAAGGACCGCAGCTACACATGCCTGAGATAAAGGATTATTGAGTCAATGCTTCTACATTCAACATTCACAGACTCTTGGTGCGGCGAAGAATGCGTACAAGTGCTGTGAGGGGAAACATTACAGCTGACAGGTCCTACAATAAAGCAAGCTGTCAATTACATCCTGTTGTTTCTGTGCTGGATTATCCATCAATTATTATTACGATGGAAAAGAAAAGAAAAGGGGCTTTTAACAAAGGCTTCCATGCACTTTTTGTACGGCATTAACATTCTGAGGAATGAAAATGTACTATGCTTGCAAAAATAAATGCACATGTTTGTATATTATACGGCGGCCCGCTAGTCCAGTGGTTAGCACGTCGACTTCGCAGTGCAGAGATACCGGGATCAATTCCAGCTCCAGCCTCCCTGTGTGGAGTTTGCATGTTCTCCCCGGGCCTGCGTGGGTTTTCTCCGGGTACTCCGGTTTCCGCCCACATTCCAAAAACATGCATGGCAGGCTGATTGAGCACTCCAAATTGTCCCTAGGTGTGAGTGTGGGCGTGGATGGTTGTTCGTCTCTGTGTGCCCTGCGATTGGCTGGCAACCGATTCAAGGCGTCCCCCGCCTACTGCCCGAGGACAGCTGGGATAGGCTCCGGCACACCCCGCAACCCTTGTGAGGATAAAGCGGTTCGGAAAATGAATGAATGAATGAATGAATGTATATGATACAAAGAATACTGTTCCACATGCCACAAAATTTCATTTATTATATAAATGAAATATCCCTCTAGAGTCCCTACCAAGATGTAGAGCATTACATCGGGGACATTACTCACATGGACACACAGTGTGTAGCAACAAATCTTTGTCATGCATATGATTTAATCTCAAAGGTAAGGAAGTGGAGGAAGAAATGAAAATGTTGTCTTTTTCGAGAGGCTTTATTTGAGTGCCCTATAAAGGCCTCAGATCACACATTGGTTCTGCCCGCTTGTGTTTGCCTGGCATTTGAGACTGTAGAGGAACTCGTGCAACTCTGTGTCTTAGTGCCTCAAATACAAGTCCCACCCTCCCACCCCCCAATGTTTAGGCCAACAGAGTTATATAAGATATTCTAATGCTGAAGCATTGTGTTACAGTGTTATGCAAATGTGTGGGTATATATTTAAATAAATTCCGTGAATAACGCACACTGGTATGAAATTAAGTTGCCCTGAGAGAAACATGTATAATTTTTAAAATAAGTTTTTAAAAAATACAAATTAAAAATATGTTGAATTGTCTCATTGTATGATTACTTGGACACAACAAATGGATGGATGACCAGTTTTGAAATTAGTCAACTATTTTTTTTGTTGTTTGTTCATTTCGTGTTTAAATGAGTATAAACAGGGTAACACAATTACTGCAAAATGTCCACATTGATGATGTTTTGCCTTCGCGGGCCACATAAAATGATGTGGCGGGCCGGATCCTTGAGTTTTACACCAGTGCTATAAAGGGTTTAGGAGCTTCTACTTCATGTATTAAGGAGAAGAGGCTCAAATTAGGGATGGTCCGATACCGGTCACTTCATTTTCGGCTGATTGGAATCGTGGGGGGGCGGGGTGGAGGGGTGATCGGGTTTAAAGTTTTTTTTTAAATTTACATTTCATTTTATTCTATTATTTTAATGGGTTAGAAAGCATCCAAATAATACAGATGAGTACTCAGGTGTTTTAAGATGGGCAATAGAACTAACTGTTTCAGGCCAAAAAAAATACAAGTTGTGTACAGTGCATCTAATCGCAGCGTACATATCGACAAACAATCATCACATTCACTTCTAAGGACAATTTAGACACATCAATGAACCAAACATGCATGTTTCCACACAAGGAGGCCAGAGCCCGAAACCAAAACCTCAACCTCAGACCTGTGAGATAGATGAGCAACACCACTCTTCCACCGTTCTTCCCTGTTAACACAAATACAACACCAACAAGTTCTGATGTTGTCTTCAGCTCAGTGTAGAGGCAGATAATGATCATCGATAATGTCACTTACCTAAATGCAAGGTTTCTTGTTTTTTAATGGGCTTGACAGTACTCTACACACTGTTCTACTACCTCTGTTTTTTGTAGCTCCTGGACACACAAGTTTTTTGTGTGCCTGAGTGTGCACGTGCATGTGTGTGTGTGTGTGTGTGTGTGTGTGTGTGTGTGTGTGTGTGTGTGTGTGTGTGTGTGTGCGCGCACGCTTCATATGTGTGTGTTGTGTGGCTACCGTTTTCAACACCGTTTCTTTCCTAGATAGATTTGTAAAAGCTCCCATCTGTTGTGTGGTAGGTTGGGGTTGTACATCCTCATACCAGGAGTGAAATGTGGACTCACCTCCCCCTTTAGACGTCACTACTACTCCACACCACCCACACATCATGACACAGCCATCATTTTGGATCAGTTGTCTTTATACCAAACCACACAAGGCAAAGTGTTCTTCCTCTGAGCTGCTATTAGTTTAAGGGTACTCGGGTGTTGTGGATTAAATTTGCTGCTGAGTTGTTTTCACATGTCTAACATGAACTACAAAACAGATAACTTCAAGGGCTCTATTTTTATATGGTGAAGCAAGTGCAGTGTAAATCTGCGCAGGGGCGGGCTGGGCTGGTTTTTGATATTTTTGCAGAAACGCAGCTTGGGTATTTTGCGCAATTTTGGGAGCAAACAGACAAATTGATTCGCTGCCAATTGAATTGGCTCCTCGAAGTCCCTTTAAAATCGTCTCTCGAGAGGCATAGTCATTAACCTAGCGTAGGAAACTGAAAACTGAAACCGATTTGTTGGAGTCAATGCAAGATGTTGAAATTGTACTGCGCAAAGTACGTTTATTAGCTGCTTGTTTGGTTTTTTTTTTTTGGAGGGGGGGTGAGGGGGGTTCAGGCTGATCATTTTGTGGCGTTTCTTCCACTTGACTCCGCTTATTTTTGACAATGCCGTTTAGGCAGTCCTTGTCTACACTCACAACCCTCTGAACCAGTAGACAAAAGAAAAAGTTTAAAGAATTTCAATAAAAGACTGTTACAAATCACAGAAGATAGTATCACAGACAGAAAAAGGGTTGAGCTTCCACAAAAAAAAAAAAAAAAAATCTCGCTTGACGACAGTATCTACGTTGAAGTCAGTGAGATGAACACAGTGGATTTACGACAGAATTGGCAGGATAATAAATAATATAGCAAGTGCAAAATGAATGAAAATGTCTGGCAAGTCAAAGCCATCCACTTTCCTTATCTTTGACGTCACCATCGGTTAAGCAGTCAAAGTCGAAATCTGTTCCCCATGGTTGACCAATACGTCTCACAGCTCATCATAGATGTCTTCCATTCACTTCTATTTTGATATATGGATGCCATCGCTTTATTTCCATCTCATGCAGCATGGAAATTCCTGCTGCTATACTGCAGCTGTAATTTTTTTTCCCCCTACTTTTCTTTAGCTTTCCTTATTTCATTTATTAGTTCTCTATTCTACATGTTTCCCTCACGGGAGTGCTCTTATAAAGTACCGGTAAGTGCTTTTCTATTCATTAAGTACTGCTTGAAATTCTGTTATTATATACGGCTTTTCATTTGGGAATATGACCATTGCAGTAGTGGGGAGAGCTGAATTAACACACGGGGCTCAATTTTGGTAGCCAGGTTCCCATGCGCTTGGCGTAAAAACGGGTGCATCTTTATTTTCCTGCTAGTGTATGTCTAATTTATCAACTTTGAGAATTTGACACATTGCCCTGGATTCCTGATAAATCGCCAGTCAATCATAAGTTTGCCAAAATTAGTCACAGTGAAATGAAAAAGACACCATTGGAGGCTCCCCATGGTCATTAATGTTGCAAAAAAATGCACTCATTATTTATATTCCTTTTAGTAATTGAATCACGCTAAATACAAGAGTTTTGTGATAACCAACTAGCCATGTATTTAGTTTGGCAGTGACAAGTCACAACACCCTCAAAATTACTTGTTTTAATAAAACGCTGAAGACCCGAAATAATAAATGGTACGTTTTTCAGCTGTTGATTGACAAAAAAATGAAAGTTGGTTGAAGCGAGTCTCATTTTTATCTTTAGTTTTAGAGACTTAGCTGTAATGAGAGAATTGGTCAATCATTCAAAAAAACTGTTCTTGTTAATGTTACGTTGATCATAATAAATGGAGGTACGGTATACTGTATAGCAGTGGTTCTTAACCTTATTAGAGGTACCGAACCCAACCAGTTCATATGCACATTCATCGAACCCTTCATTACTGAAAAACAAAAATCTGATTCAAGAAGTGTTCCTCCAGTTTTGCCGGTGCAAGACTTGAGTTGCTCAACTTGGCATGACAAATCATGCAGATAGGATGCTGAGTCTCATCACATTCCGTAATGCATGTAAATCCATGTTGTACATATTCGTCTGACCATTTTCTTTTTTTTTTTTTTTTTTTGCTCGATGTAGTTAGCATGTTTTAAAAACAATTCTAATAAAAAAAAATAAAATAAAAATCACACCATGTGCTATCATGACAGTCACACGTTGACTACTGAGCGAACTAAATTTCCCGCAGCACTGATTGGACAAGCAATGTCATGTGATCATCTGCAGCCAGTGATGGTCAAGCGGGCGTGTCACAACTGATTGACCTGCTGAGTCGGGTGTGTCTTAACCACCACGGCAGAGGCTCTGTCGAACCCCTGAGACCGATTCACCGGATCCCTGGGGTTCGATCGAACCCAGGTTAAGAACCCCTGGTTCACTACAATATAATATTCTGTGCTACTGTACTGTTTGTAACACTGCCAGTCGGTGACTTATTCACACCCCATTTAACCCCATTTAACATAAATGTAATTGTAATGCTTCAACCCGGCCGTTTATCACATTGCTTTTTAACTCATGGAAAGAATGAGAGATGACAGTGGTCGCTGTCTCCGATGCATGGTTGATCAAGTGCTCCCTCTATTGCACTGTAATAAATGCTGCAGACATGGTCGGCGTCCTCCTGTGAATCCCAACTCCTCACCTTATATTACTGCAGACGACATGAGCGTACGTCTGGAAGTGGGTGTAAAATGGCATACACAGAAAGAAAGATTCAAGTGCCTCGCCGCTTGTGAAGTTTACCATTGAGGAGACTCACCCACAGTCACACTTGTTTCGGGAGGCGTCCAAGTGTGTCGTCTTGCAGCAGCTCATTAAATGAAAGCTGATATTTTCTCGTGTGTGACAGGAAAATTTTGAGAGGTGTACAGAAATTTCTCTGCACTCCGAGCCTGTTCTTGAGTCAGACTTCTTTTTCATCACAGTCTTCTTCTCTATAGTTGGATGGGATCCAAATAAAAATGCTGACGTGGTGCATATCGTACGCTACCATAAAGCAACGGGATGCAAAGAAAATACTCATCGTTGTCTTTAATTATATTGTTACGTATTGTTTTTAAAACAACCGAGATGCCCTGTCTGTAGTCAGAAGGATTTTGATGGGCCATGTACTTTTTTGCATACGTATGACCCAATATCTTCCCATAAAAGGCCTGTCATAGGCCTGTGTTTGCAAACAGGCGTCATTGGCCTTCTTGCTCGTCTTGCCTCCAACCAGCTTATGCAGATTTTATTTACATGTGGACATCAAAGAGAGAGAGTGCCCTTTTGAAATTAATTGACATCTCAGTGCAGATCAAATAACGGTCCCCTGTGGGATTACCGGTATTTTTTTTTTTAATGTTGAGAACAGAATGAAAGTTTCTTTGAAACAACAAATTTTCTTGAATGTGTAATTTTAGGGGATGTAGTATTGTCATTATGTAGCATTATTAGTATGAAATGCTACATGAACTGTGCTGGATTTACTGTTCTTAAAATACAGAAATAACAATGCCTTTTGTTTAGGACTTTACAAATATTTCAGTGAGCCTGAATTTATGGGATTAAAGGTGTCTTCTTACAGTACCAGTATGCTGTAAATTTTCAGTTTAGTCATTAATGCACACGCACACACACACACACACACACACACACACACACACACACACACACACACACACACACAAAGACACACACAAAGACACACACACACACATGCCTTGTTCTAACAACTGTAGTTAAAAATGAGCAATACAACATGGACAGTCTGACGTTGTGCTAATTTGTTTTCTTGGACTGATCTTAAAGAAGAAACTTAAATACCTAATGAGCATGTGAAGTCATTCAAATGAATATCATCAGTTTGACTTTACCCCAACCCGCCCCAGGCCCCAAACAATTACAGTTAGATTGCATGCATGAGACTTTCTCAGCATGTAGCCCAACTTTATTCATTGTCAGGTTTCTTATGTTGCAGCTTTATGTTACAACCATTTCTCTCACGTAATCAAAAGTCAGTAAGCCCTTAATATGAAGAAATGCAGAGCTTCTGCCATTTTATTTCTCTTGATCATTATGAAAATGTTTGTACACTTTGACTGCAACCCACGTGTTAACTCGAAGTGAATAGTTGCACTCTGGAAACTCGCAGGTAGCACAGTGGAGAGCGGTTGGCATGTCTGCCGCGCTGCTCTGAGGGTCAGGGCTCAAAACTCCGCCCTCGCTGAGTGCAATTTTCCCATTCACTTGCCTGGGTTTACTCCAGCTACTTCCGCTTTCTCCCCAATTACCAAAACAATCATGTTGGGCTCAGTGAGGACTCTAAATTGTCTTCTGGTTTGAATGTGTGAACGCGTATTTGTCCATATGGCTGGATGGATGGATGGGTGAAAATGCACACACTTGACTTTAAAAGGCGCAACGACTCATACAGTATATGCGAGCAAAACACAAGCCTCAAGGTTAATAGAACACCTTTAGAGCTACAGACAGAAGAGCGGCAAAGCATCGATCTGGATGAGGCAACAAAAGAATCTGCTGCTAGTAATGTTCCCAAGAGCAAAGTCACCTGTATGTTTGGAACAAGCAGGGTGCTTCCTGCAGTGGTTGTCTTACAATTATTCTCAGTTGCTTTGGTACATTTTTCACATCAGAATGAATTTCTCCAAACTACTTGTTCAATTTTCACATCGTTGAGTCACCTGTGCACATCAAAAAGCCAGTATCTCATTTCTTTGAACACGTTGCAAATGCTTTGGAATATCCATATGGACAATTCTCTGTTGTTTCCTACAACAATTGCTTATGTCATGTTGTAATATGTCAGTATGTATTATAATACATTTCTGTTTAATTGTCACATTTTCCACACATTTTCTCAATAGTTCAGCGGGATCAGAGGGTTTGACCACCTGCGCCAAAACTTAGACCTGCTTTTACCTCCTCTAAGGTCTGGTCTACTTTCTGTCACCAAATTGTCAGATGCATTAGAGGCATGTAATAGAAAGTGCCGTCGGTCGGCGCAGAATGCCCAGCATGGTGCAGTGCTTAGTGCCTCTAGACTACTAGACTTGCCCTGGCATGAAAATGATAATGCAACAGTTTTTACACCGAGGGCTCACGTGCCTGTCTCTGAAAAAACAGCCCTACATTTTCTTGTTTCGTTATCTCATTCATTTAAAAAAATGTTTTGATGAATGCTTTCCGAACGTAGCGTTAATGACTTTGGCCATGGGTGGGGGCTTGAGCAATAACCAAACAAACTCTTAACTTGAAAGCAGAGACACACATCAATCTTGAGCACATTTAGCTGAAAACTGGTCCTTCCATTCTAGATGAATTACCACAAAATATTCAAAATATTCAAAGCTATAATATATGCAAATGAAAAGTGCAATGATGATTAAAGGGATAAAACTGTCAAACTGCTTTGTGAAAGGGAAATGGCCACATGGACCGCAGATAATGGGTTTCTCATCATAGCTGATAATGCATCGGAAAGAGTTTGATTACCTTTGAACTGGTGATATGGTCAATTCCTGTCAAATGCAACAGAGCGATACAAGTAAATTGTTAGCCGAGTCATATTAACTTCCAACTCATTCTGATTTCAGCGTATTTGTGTTCGAACAACACGACCGATGCAAACACAACGGTGGGTCCTTCATTTAGTTCGCTCTCACACTGGGCCGGTTCTGTTGTAAACACACGATTAACGGCCCCCTTGCATGTCCCCCGCAGGCCCACAATCACAATGCTCAAACTCAATCAGACTTGATGACAGATGTTTGCATGCCCATTAACATCACTTCATAAAACAACACTAAGTGCTGCAACTCTCCTGACTTTGTGGATTATTTTGAAAAGTGTCCAAGTCCTGAACAAACTTTCTAGTGTACGTACACAGAACAGAACGGAATAAGCCATTTGACACAGGCTAAAAAAGACATTGTTACAACAGAAAAGCAATCTACCGCTCACCAATGTCCAAACTTATTGCTTTACTGTTGGTACCAGTGTGATAAATTCTGTCATGATGACTTCATGCGCGGAACATAAATCAATGCCTTATAAGATACGAGAAGGCAGCTCACTTGACTGCTGACAACCACTTCCCCTCCTTAGTTGTCTAATGCTCTTGTTCTTTATTGTTTTCTTATCATAGACAGCTCAGCAGTGAGACACCAATCGGGCCTTGAATAAACCATTTCTCAATGCTTGTAAACAATAAGCCCCTGTGACTACCGCTGACCTACACTGAAACGATTAAAAAAGGTTTAAGTACCGTATTTTCCGCACTATAAGGCACACCTAAAAGCATTCAATTTTCTCAAAAGCCGACAGTGTGGCTTATAAGCCGATGTGCCTTATATAGGGATCAATATTCTGATTTCTTGGATTTACTATTTTAAATGTTCTGTAAAACGCTTTGTTACAGCTGCACCGGTTGTTCAAGCGCTATATAAATAAAGCCGTATCAAATTGCATTCCCTTAAGTGTAGCTCCATCTAGTGGATACGTATTGCAACCACATCCACTATTGTAGCTTCTATTCTATGCACCTTATAATGTGGTGCGCCCAAGATATGAAAAGAGTTTTAAAATAGGCCATTCATTGAAGGTGTGCCTTATACTCCGAAGTGCCTTATAATGCGGAAAATACGGTAATCTCCTTTTTTCATAGAAATTTAAAAAAATCATCTGAGTGAGGAAGGTAAATCCAGTGCATGTTGTAAACCGTTGTAGAGAGAAGGTTGCAGGGCTGCCAAGTGGTGTAGGAGCCACTTTTCAGGGTACTGAGTCCAAACCTAACCTTTCTGTTTGTAGAAGATTTTAATGGTTACCCACCCGCAAAATCAAGGTGGTAAAGTTTCATTCAGATCCATAATTTTCGTCATAACAGATATTTTTCCTCCAACACAATCCTAAATAATCAAAGTCCAATCCTATACCCAGGTAAATAGTTGCTGGTGATGTTATCATAGAGATTTTCCATGTTAAATTCCCATATGTGACAGGAACGCATTTCTGGATCAGAGCCGATTGTTGAACCGTTTAATTCAAATTGGAATTGCAATGTAGAAAAATGCAATTTTCAAATCTTAAAATCAAAAGCTGGAAAAAAACAACAACAAAAACCCACCTCCAAAAAGAGCGTCTTGAGAGTCAAAATCAAATTACAGACAAGCACAGGCTGCATTTCACATTTTCTGACTTATTGGAGACGAACCCATTTCTATTTCACATTTTGCCATGAAGTATTTTTTTCGTTTTACTTACAGAATACTCATACTGCAAATGTATCCATGGAGGATAAAGGAGGACGTTTGGGCCAGATTGAAGTAATTTCTACATTTTGCACCTGACAAGTGAGACAGGATGACTTATCGGGTTGACTGAATTCAATCAGAACCTTAGCAAGACTTTTGCGGGCAAGAAAATGAGACATGGGTGATGTGTTGCCACAGACCCCCTTCATTCTGTGTATTTATTATCACTTGCTCATTTATTTTGGCGAGTCCACTTCCGGGGTCCTTCTGTTTGGCTTTTGCCTTTAATTTCCGGAGGGTGTTCCCAAACCTGCAGCTGATCAGCAAACATCCTGCTGTGCAAGAGGGTGCCAGATAATTCCTGCTTTATGAGTGGTATTTCGGCCGTTATAAGTGCAAATGATTCCCATTTTGAACCTTGGTGCATAACCTTTTGATCTTGATTGTCTTTTTACCAGTGCCACCCTCTCCAGTCTGGCTCTGCGTTTTTCCTCCACGGACGACTTGATTCCACGTGCCATTCCTTAATCTCATCCTCAGTTTTCCTACCCTAAACCGGAGCTTCACCTTCTCGTTTGCGAGCCAGCATTGTGTTCCCGAGCCGGATCATCAGACCCTCTCGCTCTCTAATTAAACACTCCCTTTAACCTCTGCCATTCGCTTTTGAATCCACTGCTGCCTTTACTTTTGTCATCCTTCACATGCTGTCCGATCAGTTCCGTCCTTTTTCCGTCTGAGCAATAAAACGTCCATTTTTTTTCATCTATCCCAAATGATTCAGTGAGCACAGCGTAAACTCTTGAGCACTTGTGTTGCTGCGCACTCATCTTATTCTTCGACAAAGGAATGAGGCGAGAGGGTCCCTTGCCTCATATTTCAATTGCCACAGCAGGGAACACACAAGCAATCAGTCGAACTGGCTGCCAACTGCACCAGCCACGTATCTTATCAAGTTTTTGATGTTGTTACTCAGACGAAAGTTTGAATCTCCGATGGCAAACTGGCTTGCGCCTGCTAATTTACCTTATTTGTCCTGGGCTTTGGACTGATTAAAGACATATCAGCAAGCTCAGAGGTAATTTGCTTCAATCTTCAGTCACGCGGTTCGTTGAACGGGAATACTGCAGAGCAGTGATGCAGGAATGAAGCGCGGAGTGTTTGCATCGGCGTGTGATATACCTTCGCGCTCTCGTCGCTTCTGCGAGACTGTTAAATCACACGTTTGGTCGAGGCTTCAACACATTAGAGCAGGCGCGTACGCTGCCCTTATTACACGCTAGACAGCATCATTTGACTTAATGGCTGCTCTGTCACACCTACAGGCACCCAGCGGAGGCATCCTTGCTGACAGTCCTTTATATTTATAACTTCTACCTTTACACTCGTTTCAATAAACTCATTAATACAGCAGTCACAAAGGGATCCCATTTAACGGCCCTCATATGGCAGAAGCGGCATTGCGGAATGATGAAACATCATTACAGAGAAAAAGAAGGTGCAAGGACATCGAGCCGGAGCTCTTTTGAAAAGAATGCCACTCATATTCATTTTCTAGATGTGAATATGTCGGGTCCAAAGCTCTAAATGTCAAACCATGCCTGTCTGATCCAGCGTGTGCTTTTGTCATTTTCATTTGACGTAGACAGTTATAGACGCTTGATTCATTCAAGGTGCCTGTTATTTGCAAGAGTCTGTATTTTCCTTTTTTTTTTCCATCATAATATTGAATGAAAAAGTGCATCCAATGATCAATTCCCAATCACTTTAAAAATATTACTCTGGACTATTGTCCTAATATTCACATTCCAAGATCAATTTGCAATCTTTCGGAGTAAGCGGCTAATGTGGATCAAGAATGCAAAAGAGATACATTGTGCTCATCCATGATCATGTGCTTCTACCTAAATGCAGGAGTAGCTCATGCTTCAACTTGAATTTCTGTGCAAACTACAGAATTAATGACACTATCGGACTCTCCATTCCTCTATTTATATCCATTAAATATACCCTATTTTTAACAATTCATTGTATGTCCAGCTCAATTAGTGGTACGAGCCGAACTCTCGCCTTGATTCGATTTTAGCCCCTGTTGTGGTTTTCAGAGAAACTGTGACATTGACAAATGTTTCTTTCTTGCGTTGCACTGTATAGATTCTGACTTGGAATATCAATCTTCCAAGCAAGATGTCAGCGCCACTGACTGTTCTTCTTTGGGTGTTAAACTAGCCCGTGCATCATCTTTACCACAAACGTCACTGCATCTCAAAAATGAACGTTTAAATTGCCATTGGTTATTTCATAAAAAGATTACCGTATTTTCACACCTATAAGGCGCCATTAAAAGTCTAAAATTTTCTCCAAAGTGGACAGCACGCCTTATAATGTGGAGCGTCTTGTGTATGCGCTGAGTACCAAAACCCGACAAAGAGCCGACACGCTGTTTATATAGAGAAAAGGCGGAAGTGAATTAGGACAGGCATGCGGCGAAGAAGTCGGCCAATCAGTGAAGGGTGGGCGTGTATATATAATATAAATATATGAGAGAGAGAGAGAGAGAGAGAGAGAGAGAGAGAGAGAGAGAGAGAGAGAGAGAGAGAGAAAAGGGTGGTGTGAGAGAGGAGAGGCGCGGCG